>NC_142942.1:55100425-55275425 GCF_046866305.1 Octopus bimaculoides
ATAAGTTATATACGTGTATAACATTTTTAATTGAATTTTAATTAGTCAAATGCGTATATGCGATTCGTATTCCGTGTATATTAAATCACGTATAACCTAACAATTGATCGATTTTAGCTAAATTACGATTATATACGCAACACATAAAATAAAGCATAAACAATATTAAAACTCAAACTCTATTTGAAGAGAAACTATAATGCAAACGAACTGAGTATATACCTTCAAGCTTATCAAATTGTATCGTAATGAATAAACATCACGAACAAGGGAAATAGAATTGGATTGAAATATTGTTTTATATAGAAACCACATCAAATATGCTTCGGGTTTAGTGGTGGATGATTCGGAAACGCTTCAAACAGTTCGTGAAGCGTGTTTTAAATGTATGAAACAAAACGAAAGATTGAAAGTATGAAAATTTAATCTCTATGAGGCCAAAACTTTGACAGTATTTCATTTGCGATGTGAAAGAATTGTAACATTTTCTGTTGAAAGATATGTAGTTAACCCCTGTCACATTTGAGAAAGATGTGGACGAGCGCATTATATTTCATAAATTAATTAGTATAACATTTCTAAATCTAATCCTATAGTATTAAATTAAATTATGTAAAAGAATACGTTATATAGAAATATTGCATCAATGTCTTCAAGAGCAGTAGATTTCCATGTAAAAGGAAGCTAAGTTACAAGTGCTAGAACATATATGTATATTCAATAAATAATCTATGGTATATTCAAAAGAAAATTACTTTAATTTCATAAATCGATATCGTGTCATTTACTATATAGGTGAAGGAATTGAATTATTTTCTATTCAATGAGTTTAAGCTATTAGGCGTTTCAAGAAATAAAATATATAGTAGTATGTGAAAAATTCATATGTTAAAATATACACTGTAAATCGTGTCGGAGGTTTGAAATCCTGTAAACTATTCAGGCACTATTTATGACGATAAAATGATTCATTTAGTACATATTAACAGAATTATCCTCCAGACCTGTCCAAACAGATAGGGAACCTATCACATTAAAAGTAAATCTTGCAATAGCTAAGTTCTAAAAGTCCATGCTTAAACATATCACCCAATTACATATACACATGTTTACACACACATATATGAGTCTAGAAGTGTAATCAACGACTGATTATATGTGATATTGAATTTCTACCACAAATTTGTTTCGGAAATCCAAAGAAGGAAAAGTACCAACTCCCACATTCCTCATAATATGGTTTTCAAATACTGCTCTTAGTACTGCGATACCATACTCATTTTTAGTTCTGTATTTAGTTTCTTGATCCAAGGGAGCAATTGCTTAATATCAATATATTACGAGATTTATCGAGCGGTTCGAAAACATGTAGAACTTAAAACAATGAAGGACTGTATTAGGAAAACGTATCGCAAATCAATATCAAATATATATATATAAAATAATTTGCAACACTTTAGTATTGTTTGAAATTTGTGGTACAGTATAGAACGTTATAAAGATATATATATATATATATATATATATATATATATATATATATATATATATATATATATATATATATATATATATATATATATGTATGTATATAAATATGCATACATGTACATATATATATATATATATATATATATATCTTTATATACATACAAACGTATACATATATGCATGCATGTATGCGTGTGTTTGTAAGCCTCTGTGTGTGTGTGTGTGTGTGTGTGTGTGTGTGTGTATTTGAAACGTCAGGTTAATTTCTCCAAATTTAACTTTCATAATTCGTTTTGCTCGATTTAGAAATATTTTCCTATGTTTATGCATGTATTCTTTTGGAAGCAATGAGTAAATTTACTTTGTACTCTATCCTCCATATAGATACGCATACGCGTGCGCACTCACATATACATATATATTTTTATGTGTGTTCGTATGTCTATATGTATGTATATATTTACATATATATATATATATACATACAAACATACACACATATGAATTCATATATTCATACATATCTACATATCTATATATTTCTATATAGGTATGTATGCATATATATATATATATATATATATATATATATATATATATATATATATATATATATATATATACACCTACATGCATACATATTTCTCCATGTTTTGCTCCTGCTGCTGTTGTATACATAATGAAAATAATATTTTTTCTTTCTTTTTTGACTTATGATCACCTAAAATATCACCTCCGTCCTCCCACCACCATAAAGAGAAAAATTTAGTAATATATATATACAGCGATTGCATCGTTGTGCCTTTCCATTTTCGGCATCTAACATCTAAAAATCAGATGGTTCCTCTATATTTATAGGCAGTAGGAATCGATTGCAGGTTTGTTAATGGCTTTCTAATGCGGCTGCATTAAAGCAAAAATATCTCGAAATCCTCAGTCGAACATACGTAAATAAATAACGCGTATGCTTTAATACATACATACATACATATACATGCACATACATACATACATACATACATATACATGCATACATACATACATACATACGGACAGACAGATATATATATATATATATATATATATATATATATATATATATATATATATAGTTACATACATATATATCCATAAACATATATATATGCATATAAATATGGTGTGGTCCATATATATGTATATATGTATATAAATGTGCTAAAACTTTGAGAATAAATGGTTTAGAAATGAAGACGGAATTGTGAATAATGTTGACAGCTTATCTATTATTGTGCATAATGCAGCTGGAAATGCATTGATAATTCAATATACCCAATACGCGTATATTCGTGATTACATCGAAGTTTTATTACACAAGCGGAGTGTTGTTCGTTCGATACAACTTGCCACAGAAAAAAAAAGGGCAAAAATAAAACAAAATGAACCAGTACTAAGGAACTATGGAAATAAGAACAAACACATATTTTCTCGAAAACAAAGAAATAATACTGTGGAGCATTTCATTGGTTTGCATAACACTCCACTATGTTATTAACACGCATGCACCTTATCTTAAAATACCCATAACGCATCGGACTAGACATCTGATGCTCAGTGAAATATCACGATAATTGCCTTGTTATAGATGCTAGACGCCCCACGCCGTTGTTGTTTGTAAAATTGTTAGAATTTATCGTTGAACTTAGCGTAAGAGGGATTAGATTCATGATTATTCAGTAAATTTAATACCTCTAATTCACCAGAATCTTTTTCTTGCCTATTTATACTTGTAGATCAGTGTAGGAATGATTCTTTCTGTTAACAAAATCTTACACTTTCTTTTTAATGTCTTCGTTTTTCCTAAGGCGCCGAACTGGCAGAAACGTTAGCATGTCGAGCTAAATGCTTATCCGTATTTCGTCTGTCTTTACGTTCCGAGTTCAAATTCCGCCGAGGTCGACTTTGCCTTTCATTCTTTCGGGTCGATAAATTAAGTACTAGTTACGTGCTGTGGTCCATCTAATCGACTGGCCCCGTCCCCCAAAATTTCGGGCCTTGTGCCTAGTGTAGAAAATAATTTCTTCGTTTCTTTTTCCTCTGTTTTTGTAATATTATAGCATTCCGCTGTGATGCATAAACTATGTAAGGCTAGGCATTCACTGGGGTTTATTTTGCTAAAAAATTATTTTCAGCGGGCGATGTAGATTTTCACTTTACATTTTAAAATTGGGATTCGTTGGAGGCGCTGTTTTATGTGTTCTTCTTAATTGTAATATGGAAATATACCCGCGTCTAAATAATGGGAGCAACATTAAATATCATTTACACAAAAAACTTTATCTATTACATCGGAACGTTGCAAAACATTGCACGCACTCACATGATGTTTGAATATATATGCATACTTAAATTGTATTGTATATATTTACAAAAACAACCTGCAATGAAATGGAATTTGACTGTTTATTCTTGTTAGTAGGGCGGCCATATTCTGATTTGCGCATTGTCACTATCCATGGTACACTAGTTTCATTAGGTGAGAAATGGCGATGCAGAATTCATCCATTGTCACAGACAAGGCATTGAGATACGGCCGAGGGTGGGTTTCAGACATTCTAAATACAAACGTGTGCGCTTTTATAGAAGAAGGTCAATGCATGTGTTTTAGTTAAGTCATTTTTTTTTAGCACAATATCTAGACAATATTTTAGCACAATATCATTGTTCTTAAAACTCTAAATAAAATTCGCTCTCATCGATTTAAAATCTATTCTACAAGTACCAAAAAGGAAATATGTCAGCTTGCATGAGCTATACAATTTCGCTGTAAACATTTACCTCAAATCTAATAAAAGAAAACTATATTTAGAGATGACGATGAGCTGAAAATAGTATATATTTTCAATACATGGCAGTTATATCCTGCAATTATTTTACATTTATACGACATATTTCAGTAGAAAAGTACCAGCATATCTTAATCGTAGACTTAAGTAGAGTTAAGAATCAATATAAAGCCTACGCTTATAAATTAAACAATAAATATATAGTAGATCAAAAATAAAGAATTTGTTTTATTTTGAACAGAATAAATCAAAACATCATTAATCATGGTTTACAGAACTGCTTTCAAAAACGTTCCGCTTTCAATTTTCTATTGAACCTGAAATTATTGAGAGAAAATAAGATATAAACATACAATTAAATATTTGAGCTGAGATGAAAATATATTCTTTGGTTTCACTTCGTCTCTTGAATTTCTCTGATATTTGTTTCTGTATTCCTTATTTGAATGTTCGTTTGCAAGGTATAATCATCTCCCATTTCATTTTATAGACGAAAATAATTATGATCACTTCATGGTAATTCGTTTGAAGCAAAACTAAATAATTGGAAGAAATGGCCGAAGATGAACGACTTATTAAATATAAATATTGTATTGAGATAACAGCTGGATTGCATCATAATTTACACTTTGTTGCTGTCCCTTTCTATATTTTGCTTTCATATTTATTCGTGGAATTAAGATTTACAATACTAGAAAATATTTCACAGATACCACAGTGAAAATAAATTTAATTCATGGATAAGCCATATACTGACGACAAGACCAGAAAACTTTTGAAATTTGTGATTTGGTTATTTCTCCGTGTAGCATGTACAACAAATGTTTAGAAATATATTCATTGAGAATATATTATAAAGAAAATCACAATAATGTATGTGTAGATTATGTTTAATCTACAGATAATGTCATTAAATGGAAAGCTATATTAATCTGTGCTGCTGATTTGGTCACTATCGGTGAGGGGATGCATAACAATAACTAAAATCGATGAAGAGTAGGAAAAGTTAAATATATCTCTCTCTCTCTCTCTCTCTCTCTCTCTCTCTCTCTCTCTCTCTCTCAATATACGGAAACTGAAAGAAGCCGTCGCATACACATATATATATATAAGTGTGTGAGATTCAAACCCTCCCTTTCTTATTTTACCATTAGGTCTCCTGCTTGTTAGGTGGACTTGAAGAATCAATCTCAGCATTCTTTGTTGCCACATTCAAATCACATATCCATTGTAGCGCAGCTGTGTCCGCTCAATACGCACAAGTAACGCCTCGACCTGGGCGAGTCCCGTATATCTTAGCTAGGTACCTCAAGTAACGTTACTTTGGGGATTATACGGAGGCATATCATTTCGAACGGTCATATTCACTATCGTACTCTTTCGGTTGTCATCATTCATAACCATAGGCAGGAGAAACGAACTAAAGTTACCAAGTTTGGCATTTTTTATGAACAATCCCTATGGTGTGAATATGTGTATAAAGCTGTGTAGTTAGGAAGTTCCCTTGGAAACTGTGTGGTTTCTTGTCGAGTCACATTGCTCGGTGTCTTAGACATGTATATTCTTGTATAGCTCCAGGGCATCCAATGTCTTGCTAGAGAATATGCTAGGCGGAAACTGTGAAATCCCGACATATATATATATATGTGTGTGTGTGTGTATGTGTGTGTGTGTGTGTGTGTGTATTCATGTTTGTGCGTCTCTGTCCTCACCAAACTTTCAAATAATTACTACAGCCAGCCTGTTCGATTTAACCATTCGTGATGCTCGAGCATGGCAATGGTTTAATGACTGCAACAAGTAAAAAGATATATGTATGCATGTGCGTACATATACATGTGTGAGCGTTGGTGACAATACGACTGTCGCGTAAGGATTAATTGAAATTCATATTAACTGGGATATGACAAAATTTTCTTCTCTATTCTCTATTTTGCTACAATTGTTCTCATATTTGAATTATAAAATATTGGCTCGCCTTTTTTCCAATCAGGCAAATCAACTTATTGAGATAAACGAATTTTTGTATTGCATTGATAATTTTAATCCACATTAAAATACTCATTATTCCATGCCTTCACGCTAACTAAAATGTATTAATAAACAAAGAATAATGTAGCGCTCTTGTTGGTATATATAGGAGATTTTATCTGTATTCCTTTGTGGTTAGTTTCTAAATCCCACTAGACAATATGTTGCCTTTTATTCGATTCAGAAATGCAGTCGAAATCCCAAGTCATGCAGCTAGTGACATTCAACAGACAGCTGCAGCCCAGCTAAATATATTTACACATTGTTAAGGAAATACAAAGTAACACAAACAGCATAATGAATATTGTCATATGGTTAAAGATAATTTCAAAGCACCCATTTATATGCAATATAATAAGAATTGTGAAATGAGGCTGGCATCAATATAGCCAGGTTAAATATTATTATGAAAATATTTACGGCGTCTTGGCACCTCTTCTTTATAGCAAATAATGAATAAAGCCAAATAGGAACGACGAACTAGACTGCTGTGCTTCAACTCGATATCGATTATCTCATCAGAGGTAGCATGAGCCTATCTTCAAACCAAGAACAAAAAGATAGAAATGATTTGGAATGAGTTTCTGGCAAATTAACATCCTACAATGAAGAGAGGGATTCTCCGTCAGAAGTTATTTTAACACACAAACTTACACTTAGTTCGTGTTACGTATTTGACAATGAAAAATCTTTTATGTATATTCCAGATTCCATTTCTGGTTAGATGATAACTATAATTGAACATTATTACGCGAGTATTACAAAATCCGCACCCAACACACACAAACTTCACACACACACACACGCACACACAAACACACAGACAGACACACACACACGCACGCACACACACATATACATACATATAAACATATATAGATATGTGCACACACACACACACACATATATACACATATACATAGAGACACACTCACATATATATATATATATATACATATATAGACATGCACCCACATATATATCTTATATATCTGCTGATACAGTCTGCTTTTACTCAGGCTATTACCATTCATAATCTTGCGTCTGAGAGGACACAAACATCTTCCTGAATGATGATGATATACTGTACGTCCTCGGGGCTAAGGTCGGTGAATCTCGGCGTGCTCGATTATACTAGTTATCTCAAATGGTTCAATTGTTCGGATATAGTTAAAATCATTCATTCTGTCCTGTGTGTCAATTAGCCTTATATTAATTGACACACAGGAGCTACTCTTATGGCTCTGGATGTACATCTATCATTCATAGATAGTCAAGCATGTAAATATTAAAATAAAATCTCTCCTATCATAAGCTTGTTTGTCTTTCTGACGTTTTGTTTATTCTATTAGTGAGTGATTCAATATCTAAAGCATGTAAGGAGTCCTATGATTTATTGTCATCCGGAGTAGCTATGTGTGAGTGAAGTTATGTTCATGGAAAACGTTCAAGAAATTTAGAGGTTTTTTTTTTGCACTTTAGGTCAGAGTTTGAGAGATGATTTTTCTGTGGAGACGATATAAATCAAGTTGATCGTATCAACACGAAACTTACTCCCAGGGAGTCCCGTAAAATTTGTTTTGCCGCTCAGTACGTGTGTCACTGGCGCTCGATACACCCATTTCTCAATAATAGAAAACAATTTAAGTTGATAAGCAGGAAGACGCAATTCAACAATTAACTATTACCGTAGGGTAATACTTTTGAATGTCCTGAATGAGCAGTAAAGCAGTATATACCAGAAAATGTAAAGTTCATTACTGTGGAGTGATCTGACATATTTGTTGTATTTGTTTTGCTGTTGGAAATTGGATTCCGCGTTTCTTATCGTGTGAATGCTCGCAGTGCGATTCGAAAGTATATGGAATAATCATTTCTTTTCTACCCCTAGTGACATCTTTGAGCTCTCCTCCAATGGTTCAATAGCGCTTGATAGAACCTGTTACATTGAGTGCTAAAATGTAATGATGGTAGATTGGTTTTCCCGGTTATTAGTTGTTATTGATTTCACGATTTATTTGTCATAATTAATGTTTTTCTCAATGTTATGCCAACTTTACATGAATATTACTCATATTATATATTTTATGATATGACCCGCTAAACACAGTAATCATGCGAGTTATTTAGGTTTTAATTTTTCATGTTTGTGTGCTTAACTCTCATTACTATACTTCAATATTCACATCTAATCAAAGGGTATTGTTATAAAAATTGAAACCGTATAGATACAAGCATTAGTAAGCAAACACTCATATAATCTATTCATTAAGAAAGTTAAGAGATGAACTGAAAAATTATAGCTAAATTTTGTGTGCAAGTCAAAACACCCTAAAATTATACAGAAAATAACCTGTACCCAATTAACGGTGTGTATGCAGAAAATTAAGAAACGTACGTCGAAATATAAAAAAAAGAAACCTCTTCACAACCGAAAACAACTGCACAAAGTAATGCTAACACTTTTCGTGGAATATATTGAAAAGAAAACAGCTACTGTGTGCTCATTAATTCTATTGTGGATATACGTGTTTACGATATGAAGTTGCCTTGTAAATATTTTTCTTTTGCACCAACAAAATGGAAATTCTAGTTAATATGTTTCAGAAATGTCTACTACGATAGACAAGGTGATAAGTAAGTAAATTTCAATTGGTAATTAAAATATATTATAGGATTCTGTGATTCATTACTGAGAGTTCAAGTTGTACATGTCATGAAGATTAATCAGTATCTTGAAGAAAAATGAAAGAAACTACGATGTCTGTGGATAGGCACCTATGTGACCATCATTTCTATAAGGATATTTTGAAATTTTACGAGTGATAAATAACCGTAATTGCTTCGCTTTCATCGTATTTTCCGACATTAACACATGAAATGTGTTACTTGAATTTATGTTCTAGTTTACCAAATAAGGTATCTACTCTAAGTTTAAAAGATTCTTCTCGTGCCATAATCATGTACAATTTAGATTTTTTCAAAATAGACACATGTCACGCAATTAAAATTCATATACTACAACGTCTCAAATAGTTGTCTGTACTCATTAAATCTGCTAATATTTTTCCCCACGGATATTACAGGGTTTCTTGCAATGATGCTTTTGCCATTTGTAATAATGCAATGTTTCGCTTCGTTCTGTTTTTTTTTTCTTTTTACCCAGGTTTATATGTTTCGTATACTGAGAGAAGAAGATTTTCTGACACTTATCATTTTCCGAAATGTAATATTGAAACAAGTGGTATAAATTGCTTGTTAGGATTAGGTCGTGTCCTGAACAAGAAAACAGTTCAATTCATATTTCAAGATGTCTAACAATATATCTCTGTAAGACTTCACTTTGAACATTAGTACTATTCAACACATTTATCAATCATAAATTACATATTCCAATAAATAAACCAACTTATTACGACTGAAGTTTACTTATGTCAACCCAAGGAGCGTAAGAATCAATAGTGGCCCAGCCTTACTTCAACACACTTGAAATAGATACTTCACACTATTCTCTCCGACACCCTACTTTAAAAGGCCACCACTGTTATATTACCAAATCATGTACTCATAATTTATTATCATTACAATGCATTGAAGCTGCGTTGCATTTAGTCCATATAAATTCAGTGACAGTCTCTAAACAGCTTAAATAATCTGCTCTCATACGAACATCCAAGACACACACACACACACACACAGATGCATACACACACGCACATATGATTTGATATCTGTGTGTACGAGAAACTGCGTCTATGGATACGATCGTGATACTTCCGCTCATGTGTCGTCGTATAATTTCAAATATATTCTGTGAAAGTTTATTTGCCTCTGAAATGAAACTATTCTAAATTTAACAGAATTTCTGACGTAGGCCTCGCTATCCATTACTTTATATCAATAATATGGCCTGATACTAATCCAACTTATTTGGCAAATGACAATCAGGACAAATAACATTAAGACTATTATCATTATTTACATTCTTTCAGTATAGATAAGTGTAGTTCACTTAATGATCTATGTTAGCTGGAAATGATTAAAATGTGCGAGGTTAATACCAACAGACAAATAAATGTCAATTTCAAAATAGAAAACACAATGTCATTTATTCAGGACTTGAGTTTCGTGTATATATCATAGGATATATAACAGTAAAGTATTATTTGTTTCACAAATGGCGACTACAATTTTTGGCAACTTATTTAATATTTTCCTTGTAATAGGTGCTATCAGAATAACTTACGCATTAGTATTTAATTTACATAAGCAAATCAATGATTACTGAACATAGTTACTTAGTTCTGATGTACTTGTGTGAAGTTACGTGTAGACTTTGCTATTCTCTATAATTGCCCATATCAACATCCGTTTTGCTTTATATTCATGCTTAATTATTAATCTCTAAGTACATCGGTCAACAAAGTATTTCCACCGTAAAAAAATTGGTGTGAACCAGAAAAACTCTTTGGATATACTTTTTAACCAGCTTTGTTTTACTAATATTTATAGTCTATGAAATAATGTATCAGTTGTATTTGAGTGTTACGATGTGTATTTTATTTCTTAAAGTGGGTTGCAAGATTAGTTTGGTGATCAGTGCTTTTAGCCATACTCAAGACATGCAGAGATCGGACAGAGAAAACAATATATTGGCTGCTAATTGTTATTGTTGACATAATTAGGATTTTTGCAAAGGGCACAAGAAAATTGCTTATCAGAATTGTATTTAAGCAAGCAGGCAAATCTATCATAATTAAATAATATTTAAAGTCTATATGCGAAGAAACTGGCAATCATGGATGTAAAACCTTTGGAAGGTTATACCAAATACAGTTTAGAACCAAAGTCTCAGGAGAACTTGCATTACTGACTAAGCCGAAGGTAGATTCTTCCACCTAAAGATGGTAGATAGCTAAATTGAATGACTCATTTTAAGTAGACGACCTTTTAATGGGGATTCCTTCACATATGATAGCTACACAGAATCAGCCTGGAATATCGTTCAACAGAAATACTCTACAAGCTGGATCTGCTGCACCAGCGGAATATGATATTAGGTTGAACCATTAACCACTCCGATCTCCAGTATCTTCATTGTGGATATTCTAAAAAGTTATACAACTCCATAATATAATTAGTTTCATAAAAATATTGGTTCAGGAAGACTTCAATACCGTTGTATGGCATCAAATAAGAACGTTAATCGATTACATTCACTCCAGTTCTCAACTGCTACACATTTTATCGAACTGAAACAATGAAAGTTAAAGTTGACTCCGGTGGCATTTCAGCTCAGAACTTGAGTCGGAAGATATACTGCTAAACATTTTGTCCGTCAGAGTAACGATTTTTTCAGCTCGCACTTCGCCACCACAATAAGGATGATTTCGCATTTTGGTATACGGCTAGCAATTTCGGGTGAGTGGCTAAGTCGATTAGATCGATTGGTACTTATTTTATCGACCTCGAGGGGATGAAAGGCAATGTCAGCCTCAACGTCATTTGAACCTAATGCCACTGAGCAACTTGCCCGGCGTGCTAACGGTTCTTCCAGTTCGCCGCCCCAATAATGCTGATAATATTTGCATAACCAGTGTAAAAACAAAACATTATGTTGTTTACACTACTTCGCGATTTTACGTAGAAAAATATCATGTTTATAATAAATAGATTTTATTTAACAATATGCAACTTTCTATGTTTTATGAAAAAGAAAGAGCACAACAATTATTAAGATACACAAGCACCTCAAATGCATGCACAAACGTACTTATATGTCTGTTTGCGTGTGTGAACCTGAAAATATGTATGTATGTATGTATGTATGTATGTATGTATGTATGTGTGCGTGTTTGATTGTGTGTATGTGTATGCATATATATATGTATGTATATTACTTGTTAGTGTAACTTAAAATTCCTGAGACCTGTCAATTGGATAACATGTCAATTCTCTATTTCTTTTAAAGTTCAAGCTATTGATGGGTGGATAATCAATCGTTTTTCCTTGCTTCGAACAGCCTAACAGTAAGAAATACAATTCCCTTGACAGATCTTGACGCCAACTTCCGTTATGTTGCACTTGATCGTTGTTTTGTCTATATCTTCCTTCAATTAAAATATAGGGTATTGCCTGAATAAACTGTGTGTCGCATTCCGACCGTCATGAATGCTTTCTTGGAACCAGTTTTTTTATCGATATATTTTAATGATAGTATATTACGCCAATAATACAACAAATGAAATTTCTATTTCGTTTGCATACAGCTTTATATTAATCCATCAATGTCAATGAAATTTCTGTGTATTGAGTATTTTTTGTGTGCGTTTTAGAGAGAATAATAATTTCGCTTCCTATTTCGTTTTCTTTTTAAAATTGTATTCTCTTTTGATACCACTCAATCTGTTTATATAACATATTTTTTAATACCAAGTTTCTAATTCCTGTGAGAATCGATTTAAATCTTTCTCATTTTCTCTTTGCAATGCCACAATTTTTTTACAATATAAACATAGAATAAAGTTTTATTTTTATATACGTTTGCATTTAACATTATCCCTGTACGCCGAAGTGAACTTATGTGTCTATTTCTGTTTATTGCTATTAGAAGGTAAATAGAAAATAAGAAAAATAACATCTTATCTCTCATTTATATATATTTAATGCTGTTGTTTCTGAGAAGGCCAAGGGTGAATTAGCAGGCCAAGAGGAAATATTTTCTTTTTACAATCATGAGTTTCATATTTTTGCTAAAATATTCCTATGTAGGATTAAATTATCTAATTTATCAAAAGTAGGATAGTAAATAATATAACTAGTCGAAAATTCTGCAATACGTACAAGCCTGCTATATTTACTATTGTTATGCGCTATGAAACCAAGTGTAAATTATGGACAATACTATCAAAGCGAAAACACGAGAAGGAAAGCAAAATCATATTGCAGAATCTACCAAACAGAATACATATTCACTGAATGTAAAGAAATGAATAAATTAAATATCGCTACCTTTCCAGCAAGTAGCATATTTGAAGCGTTAACTGTTATGTTATTTTTGAATATCCGTTTCTTCCAAAAATGATACAGAATATTCTTGAATTTTATTTCTTAAATTTAGAAAATGAACATTTTAAGGTTTCCTTTATCCAAAATATTTTATTTAATCGACACACGGTGGTTCAATATAAAATCACGTAAACTCGTATGGATATTAACAAAGCAAGTGTAATATTGATTATAATACCAATATTGCTGTTTTGAAAGTAGAGTAAAACCGATTCAAACAGTGCATCATGTGACTGAAAGTAGTATAAACAGCGACTGGTGTGATATTCATGCAAGATATTTTCAAATCCACTCCAATAATGTTATAAAAAATCTACATTTAACGACTGAATATACTTAACATACCTTCAGTATGAATGAAAATCTGAGTAGGAAACGACTTCTTTCAAATGGAATATTGGTGTTATATACGTAAGTCTCTGTGAATGCATTCATTTCATTTTAGATGCAATAGTTCACCAATAATTTCTATGGATTTAAACTGCATTGAACAGAGTTATAACTTATTTCCAAGTAAAGAAACAACACTCTCTGTTGAATACATTGCAATCATTGCGTTGGATAGAAGCTTATAAAACCATTTTAACAAATTCCTGTAATTATTTAAATAAAGAAACTTCAGACGTAAGTTTAGATGTGACATACCTAAGTAAAATTGATAGTGAAAAGCCTGTATGAATATTTGATTAAATTCCATGCAATGTTGTACAGTGAGTTTC
This sequence comes from Octopus bimaculoides, assembly GCF_046866305.1. Classification (NCBI taxonomy): domain Eukaryota; kingdom Metazoa; phylum Mollusca; class Cephalopoda; order Octopoda; family Octopodidae; genus Octopus; species Octopus bimaculoides. The sequence goes on from NC_142942.1 coordinate 55,114,560, forward strand.
AAACATATTGAAGAAACTTACACTAGTCTCAAAACTATAAATGTTTATTTTGATAACAGCACACGGTTACGAACGTAGATACACCACTTGACAGTGAAGAATGGGTAGATTCGACATTGAGGATAAGAATATATTTAATAACTAGATTATCAACCATCTTTCGAACAACAACCTTGGGCACCTTTTTTGAATCCCATATGACAAACTCTCACGGACATGCTTGCAAAAACAAATAACAACACAGTACCCGTGACTTTCGGAGACATTTTTCGCGCTCAGAATTGCTGAAGCATGGAATAAACTACTTTCATCAGATGTTAGCTGTCAGGATACTACATTCTTCAACACTTCCATGCTTCCTGAAATCCGTCAACAGTAGACCTGATAGCCTTTTATTATTATTTTAGTTGTAGTGCACCTGAGCACTGTATACAACAACTTCCTTCTTCATATATATGCTCACAATTTGTAAAATAATATTTCGGTTATTTGCGGTTACGCACAAACACACAAACACACGAAGACACGCAAACACAGCCTGATACAGGTACATGCGTGCGCGCACACACACAAACACACTAAAATACAAAGTGTCAAACAGTTATACGCAGACACACGCACACACACACACACACACAATCAGAGTCATAGTTTTCATTTGTTTATCTTTGATATGTGAACGCAGACATTTTCAGTTTCATAAGGGAGGAGAAGGAGGGTATAGCGGGGCAGTAAAAGGACTGACTTATGTCAGTCCCGATTATATTTATATAGATTGCTCCAAAGTCTGCCACAATGCCAGCCATTTAGGGGTGAAGGCGTAAATCGATTACAGCGATACCCAACCCCAAAACTAAAATACTGGTTTCTTTAGTTCTAATGTTTTCGGATTCGGCTGTTTTCATTAATTAATATTTTGCAACTACTGTTCAATTGTATCTTTGCGCTGCCTCATACCATTTTGTATTAATGTTGGAACATGATTTCGTGGAGATTTTGGCTACCGGGACCATAAAAGGAAGGAAATTCCTTTCAATAAATGTTATACTTAAAAAAAAATTAAATATGAATATCTTAATTAATTGTAATTTAGATTCTCAAACCGTCAAGGTTTGAAACATTTTCTCTACGTGGAAACTAAAAGCTTTCTCTAATCTGCACATAGTCCCTTAGTAGATTCACTTATCGAGATATAACTCTGACGCAGTTGCCCTGTGATCAGGAGTATCCTCCCTGTGAGTTTATCGTACGTCCTTGGATAATTTATATCTACGACTGCTCGAAGAAGTTTTAGCATGTTAGAAAGTTGCATATCATACATTTTAATTCAGCACTCTGCTTAAGAACAGTTCACAAATATTAATTTTATTACTCAGCAAAACAATGAATTGTATAATTCCATAAGTCATCCATCTTTTTGTCCGCCGACCTTAGCTGAAATTCATTTAAGCCTGTTATAAACAAAAAGACGCATGAATCACAGTGCAATGTCTCTATACAGACAATCGAGAGATACATAAGTGTCAGCAGACTTTACATACATTTAAATAAATCACACGCAATATGGACAAAGCGATAATGTCTATACAGTCTCTTGCTCTGGTATAAATAGAAGACACTGCAATCACAAATCACGCTCTTTATATTAGGAGGTGTTGAATAACATAAACCTAGATCTATATTTTTAAAGAAACGACGATAAATATTGCAGGGATATCTTCACGATGTTCAAATCAGAACTGGCGTGGTAGTTGCGCATTCTAATGAATAAGTTATGCTCGAAATACACTACTGGATTAATTCTCTTTAGGATTGTTAACTATTTATGTATTAACTAATTTTAGTGATATTTAAATAAAATTACTGTACATGATACAGTTATGTTTTCAGAGATGTATCTTCATTAACTAAATAATTTTTCATTTGTAGATACATAAATTTTTGTTGATGCGTCTATACACAACAACATAGAGGATTCAACAGCAATGGGTCCATGGTATTATTCAGAAAATAGTATATTACAATGAAATTGATTCATAAAGAAACAACGTTGGTATATATTAGTGGCAATATACATCAAAATGAAATTTCTCCGTCAAATTAGTTATATATATATTTTAAATGTACTCAGTAATTTTTATCCAACTTACATTAATATCCACACATACTTACCTACAAAATTGCATGCTTAGTAACGAAATAAAACAAAAAAAAAACCCACTTCCGGCTGATGTGATAATGTCACGAATAAACACTACAACTCAGTAAATCTTACTTTTTACCAACCGCTCAATTTTCGGTTGCCCTAACATTGACAGTGCTGAAATTCCCCATCGTATTTCGGATTGGTAGTGAAAAACAGAGTTATATCTGAATAGTTAAACTGGTGAATTCCACTGATTTTGTTCACTTATGCCGGCTCAAGTGATATGTTACAATAAATCTCGGTCATGTAGATAATTATTTAAAAATATAAACAATAATCAGATATGAATGTTTAGATATACTACAGAGGTTTACACTTAGAAAGTAGTTGAAAAGAACAATATAAATGACCACTGGAGACGAATAAAAATGCATTCAAAGCATAACTAGTGAGTGTATATCAGTTTGAGAAATTATGATAAAATATGTGCTACGAATACGACGTGATTAAAGCAGTAAAATTTAAATTAGATGTCGTCTTTATGGAACACCACGTTATATTTATTTCCTTAGTGTCGAGAAGTTCTCGAACAAAGTAAAATACTATTATAGATCTAGAATATACCGAAGTTGCTGGTTCTTCACCGATATAAATTTATAGTGCAATCGCCATTGGTATTCTGAAATATAGATCAATAGCTTCTCGGCGAAAGAAAACATGAATCTTCTTTTAAATGCCATAATTTTCTTATAACATAAATGCTTGTCACAGATATTGTCATTATAATGATGTATAACCTTACTTCTATAAAATACCCGTAATCCTTTCAACCTACATTTTAGGTTATTGAACATATATTCAAATACGATTTATGAAATGCTCCTGATCATATAAATATAGATGCATAAAATAGATCAAACTTGTAGATAATCATTTTTCTTTTATTTCCGTTATATTCCTTTAATATATTATCTCACTTTCGCACACATTCACTGTCACTCACTCGTGCTAAATATATATCTATATATTCGTCTCACTATATATACACAGATACATACATCTATATCTATATCTGTCTATATATATATATATATATATATATATATATATATATATATATATATATATATATATATATATATATATATATAAACATATTCATATCTGTATACATATTCATATCTGTATACATATGTATGTGCGTGTTTGTTTGTGTCTGTATGTGTTTTCGTTGTTTGTTGTATGCGTGTGAGTGTGTGTGTGTGTATGTGTGTGTTTATGTGTGTGTGTGTGTGTGTGTGTGTGTGTGTGTGTGTGTGTGTGTGTGTGTGTGTGTGTGTTCTTATGTGAGACTACTCGATATTGGTCAGCCTGAAAATGATGTACATAAATATATCCGCTTCAGTGATCGCATCATTGAAGAAAAAGAGACACCGTCCAAATCCCGCAAAATGTTGTTGCCACAATTTGATGCAAAACTCTCGCTGCTATATGGGATTTGTCTGAGACGATTTATATTGCATCGGACGTTGTGTGTTCATAGAAAATATTACATATATGTACAAGGCCATATACGTATGCAAGATGGCGTACTCAGGTTTACATACGATCAAAAACATATCAGCATATATTCATACATGCAAGCCTATACAGACATACACATACTGACGCATATAAACACACATACACACGCAAATAGATACATAGACACACACCCATACTCTCACACCTACCCACACACAAACAAACATATATTTATATTCATAGCTGCGCAGTTGAGAAGTTCAGTTCGCTTTACAACATGCTTCCGGATGCGATCTTCCCTGTTGATAATTTCTGCAAACCATGAAACATTATAGGCACGAGATAACAAAACAATTTTGGTAAGAAGGTAGAAAGCGTAAAATTGTCGGAAATGCGATCATTCATGGGAAAATTTTTGTATGCATTTATGTATAAATATATATGTATATACATACATTCATATATATATATATATATATGCATTTATGCGTATATGTATATATATATGTATATCTATATCTGTACATTATATACATATATATATATATATATATATATATATGTGTGTGTGTGTGTGTGTGTGTGTGTGTGTGTGTGTGTGTGTGTGTGGGTGTGTGTTTGTGTATGTATGCATGTATTTATGTATGTATGCATGACTTCAGAAATGTCACTCATAGACTAATAAGCTCATAATAAGCTCCATGGTTGTTATATTGTGTGTAGCATTCTTTAATATTCGTATTATAGCAAATGCGTAAATGCATGTCTGTTTTTCTTGAACACTGTATTTCCGCGAAAACTTTATGAATGAACTACTTAATTAAAATTCCCAAGCACAACAATGTGTCTGTAGAACGTTTTACAGTGCCTTATGTCGTTGAAGTGACTTCTGCCATGTTCAGAGGTGTCTCGTGAGACGTACGAGTATCTTCATCTCTGCATGTGCACTTGTCACTGCTAATTTAGTTTGTCTGCAGTTTATGGCAGAAAGACAAATTCTCCCACACTCAATCACTCATGGAAAAGAAACAGCGAGTGTACATGAGTCTTATGTCACCTGTGCTACACTGATGCCATAAATATTGTATGAACCAAACCTGCATGTAATACACAGAGCGTAGTAGGTAGATTTTCGCTTCGATACATGTATAATTTCGAAGCATTTTACATGTATTCAAGCGAAATCTAAAGACTTCTCTGTTTAATTTGCAGAGGTTCAAGACGTAAGGTAGATATGAATGTGTATTGTGGTAAGATGCCTCCAAAATTTGGAAATCTATAACATGGTTCTGGTAATTTTATACAAAGAATGAACAGTTCTGGGATAAATTCCACTGATATTTGAGATTCTAATGATTATACGTAGATGCATATAAGCATGCATATATTCCAATAACAATGGTTTTCAAAAATACATAATTACACACATATGCACCTCTGTGCCCACACACAAATACACACATATATGTAAACATGTATACATGTTCATGTTGATATAGAGAATTACCTACATGATTAGAACTTGATAGAAGGAGACAAAGAGAGAGACTTATAACTATATAATTGCCTGCATCGAAAGATATGTATATAAAAATTCTACATATACGCATTAAAGGTACGTTTATAAATGACAGCAAAATACATACACTATGATTGTGGCTGTAACAGCTGTTGTTTGTCTTTTATTTTAATGTTTAGTCTTGAAACATTTGAAACACGATTTCTCTATTATTTAGAATTTTTTTTATAGATTCACATGCACTTAATTCTAAATGTATGAGATTGACTTACATTTCTTATGCATTGATAACATTTGGAGTATAATCACTGGTTTGTTTTCGTTGGTCTACTTGCATACATTCATTCATGCATGCTTGCATGTATGCATGTATATATATATATATATATATATATATATATATATATATATATATATATATATGTGTGTGTGTGTGTGTGTGTGTGTGTGTGTGTGTGTGTGTGTGTGTATGTGTGTGTGCGTGTGTTTTACTTTGTAGGCGTGTATGTTGTACATGGGCGATTGTGTTAAATTCGCTTGTAATTCATGATCTGGTAAACGTTTAAAGTAGACATGTAGTCATACAGCAATCATTCTCAACGGCATCTTCATATATATGCGCTTGCCTATATGCCTGTGTATAGTATGGGCATGCATCTGCATATGCATGCAAAATAGCTTAACTCTATACTGCCCAAACTATCTACAGAATACCATTAAATTTAGATCTATATAAAGCTATTATGCGACATTAGGCGAATTGTTTGGCGCATGTCTTTAATTTGGAATGTCGCAAAAATGAAACATGACATATAATATTGATACACCTTTCTATGTTTCATCCAATTCAGTTGCATTTCTAATTTTTAATTTTAATTTGCTTACTACATGAATGCTTCTACAGCTAAAACATTATACATAATGACACCAATTTATAATTATGTTTCAAAAGCAAGCACGCAGTATAAATATAGACATACATATATAGTTACAATTTGTTGGCATTCGAGAAATACATTTTAAATGAATGCAAACTAATATGCGATAGACAAATAAATCTATATGGCAAAGTGAACATATAATATTAAATGAGATGGCTAAATACAATATAACTGTTTCTCATATATTGCAAGAAAATAGTCATCATATATGGAAATATTTTCCATATATCTGTAAGTATAGTGTTTGATGAAGCTAATGCTTTAGTTACTGTTTTGAATTTGGATAGGATATCTATTTCAGCAAGATATTGGTATTTATCTTTTAACGTATGGTTAATTTTTGTCATTAAAGCGTGTTCACTTTTGTCATTATAACTTATTTAAATCATTTGAAAAAAAACTGCAAGAAAACTGTAGTATGTATCTAATCTTATTGAAAACAACCTTATTTGGACAATGAGAAAAAAAATTAACTTTCATCTCCCTCTATTTACTCTTATGCACTTTCACATACATCAGCACTCTCTCCCCGCCGCCAATCGACCTTCAGTCTTCAAATTCTTCTCGTACATCTAACCCAATGAGTTTTATCTGATTCTTTGCAACATTCTCTCTCTCTTTCTCCCTCACGCACTCTCCATATATATATATATGTGAGTGTATGCCATTGCAGCCACCGGAAAATACTCAAAGCTTATACACTAGCATATATATTTAATAATAATAATAATAATAATAATAATTATCATTATTATTATAATATATATATATATATATATATATATATATATATATACGAGGGCGTGCTGAAAAGTTCCTTGCTTTAATGTTATTGTGAAAGCCCTTTCTTCTTTGATATGGTTCAGTGCCGAGGTTGTGAGCATGCTGGGGCAGCACCAGTATTATCATCAACATCGGTCGCTACTTGGTGCAGGAGGTGCCAGCAACGGATTGGAGAAGTAGAAAAAGCGGAGGAGCATCGGGTCTTCCTTCAGTTCTTCCTTCAAACTGTCACCACTCCGACATAGATATTTCACACATAGATATTTGACATAAATATTTGACACATATGAGTATAATAGCTTACTGAAATGTACTCATTGAAACTGTCCCACAGTATTTCGTGTATTTCAGTTTTCACTTAAGTGAGCGTCTTGTAAAGTTTGAGCCGTGTCCTCTCATGTTCATGTCTTATATGTATGCGCTTGTATGGGTCAGCGTTCTTTGCTGACGAGGTATTGGTTCTTGTCTTCCATTTGGAAATTATTTTCAGCCTGTTGTTGCTCTAATATTTCCATTTATTTACTTCTCGTTTGGTACAGAATTTTCAATTCGGAATCCATTCTGCGCATGATGCCATAATATTTGTCCCTCATTATATGTCTTTTATACCATAGGTTGTCTTTTAGACTAAAAATCCAGCCATGACTCTCCCGTTCCCAGAAAATGTGTATACATAGGGCTAATTTGGAGCATATTTAGAACGAAACGTTCTTCACACATAATTTCAGTCGTAATATTAAATATGATATCTCTTACCGTTTCATAACCTACGCATAAATTTACAATAAGAAAATACGGTCAGAAATGTATTATGTATGATATTTAACTATTCACCACAGCAACCAATTAAGTTCACACGGTTAAGTAATTAAATAAATAACGTTAATACGTTTGCTTCAATTTCGTTTTCTCACTTTTTCATTTCCGTGTCAAAATTCTGAAAAGCATTTCTTCGAAATATCAAAAGAAATACTCATTGAAGTCTGTGGAAATCAGCACTGCATGTTATGCCGAAGCGTGCCAGTGACACTCCGTAGTTCATCCGTTATGAATATCGCTGTGAACCACAAGTAATGACGTAATTACAACATGATGTTCAAGATACTTGCTACGATTTCATACAATTCCAGGTCTAAACCCAAGCATCTGAGAATATGCACGCACTACCTACAAGTTTGTGCACGTGTATACATATACAGTTTCTATCTATCTATCTATCTATCTATCTATCTATCTATCTATCTATCTATCTATCTATGTAAATATATATTTCTCCGAGTTCTCTCGCTCTTTCTCTCTCTCTCTCTCTCTCTCTCTTTCAATATATATATATATATATATATATATATATATATATATATATATATATATATATACACATATACAAAGAGATATAGAGTGAAAGAAGGATATATATCTATATCTATCTATCTCTCTCTCTCTCTCTCTCTCTATATATATATATATATATATATATATATATATATATATATATATATAAGAGAAGAGAGAGAGAGAGAGAGAGAGAGAGAGAGAGAGAGAGAGAGAGAGAGAGAGAGAGAGAGACATTTGTACATGCAAGTGTGCATGTATGTATTCTTGTCTCTCTCAAATCTACAAGTCATGTGAATCAACACTTCTCACAAGGGGAACATACTTTAGAAACATCAGAGCTATTATATGAAATACATAAATGCTCCACATATTGGTACCTTCAAATTCCAAACCGTTACTAATATTCACCTACATACAGAAAACAGTAATAAAAATGACGCCGTGATCAAAGCTACAGTGTTTTTAAAGGAAGTCTGCTAGATTAGTATAAAAGCGAAACTAGGTTAAAGTTTGTAATTTACTAGAGAGTAATCTCTGGCGAAAACTGTGCAACTACAACGCATTATCGTGGTAATTACACGGCATTTGTGTCATATTTGACTAATATTCTCGTTGACTAAATCAATCACCAACTGAGTTTAACATTTAGAAAAAAAAAACTCTCTCAAAACAAAACAAAATAGATTAAGGTATGACCATTAAGTCTGATGAAAAGAGACAGCCATAAAAATGTAGTGTGTATCACTATATAATCGCTACAACATAAAGATTCAATTGACAGCCACAAAATAACTTGGTGCAACTAGTTTCCTTTTGATACTCCAAATAGTGCACCGGATAGATTTAAATTGAATAAAAAAAATTATCATTGCAGAATAACTGCAATATAATGATTCATATGGCGAAAAGCATATTTAATATTTTTCATCCAATATAAAGATTCTTCATTAATCTATGTAACAAAGTAACTTGATCAAAATTCGCTCCCACACATATGGTAAAAGACAGTAGCAAGTAGAGATGAATAAATCTCGTTGTTTAAGCAGTAGTAACAGGTGCGCAGTAAGTAGAAGCAGACACACCGTTGGCAACAACTGCTGTTGTCGTTGTGCAGAGCACATTTCCATGGATAATTGTGAAAAGCCGTACACTGAGATTAATACTAGTGATATCGGCAGAAAATTGGCACACTTTCTATTGACGTTATCATGAGAAAACACATCAGAAGCCGTTCCTGGTTCTGTATGTTAGTGTGTGTGTGTTCGTGTGTGTGTGTGTGCCTGTGTGTATGAGTATCAGCGTGTGAGTGCGTATGTGTGTGTATGTGCACACATAACCCTCCTCACACACACGAACTGCTTGTGGTATATATATATATATATATATATATATGGTGAGGATGTATGCGTTTGGTTGTGTGTCGTTCGTCTCTGTGTGCATGTGTCTGTTCGTGCTAAGTAATTATCATTGAGTACAGGAAGTATAAGTAGGACATGTGTTGAAATATTTCTGTTAGGAAGCGGTTTGTGAGGAATGTACATGCGTGTGATGTATGTCAGAGTGATTGGGTTAAGCAGGAATACATACATTGATACGTTTTCACACACGGACATGCATCATATGCTTACAGAAAAGTACAAACGTGTGCTTACGCAAATGAATACAGATACACATGCATAGCCGTATTATGCGTGCGTGTATGTATTGTCAGGTGTATATGCATGTATGCATTCATATACGCATGTGTATAAATATACGTACGTACATATGCATATATTAATATATATATATATATATATATATATATATATATATATGTGTGTGTGTGTGTGTGTGTGTGTGTTATCTATCTATCTATACACACACACACACACAAACACACACACACAAACACACACACACAAACACACACACGCACAGACACGTATGAACACGCACATTTATATCAGTGGTATCTCTCTTCTTACGAGGATTAGCATGAGTGTATAACATAGAATGAATGTAAAAGCAGTGTGTGTGCTATCCTGTTGTCTCTCAAAGGCATTATATTATCCGTTTCTCATTTGCAGGTTTCTCACAATGTCGAATACATGGCAGATTAGTGAATAGTTGTATGAAATCTCATATTTTAAGCAGATGACTCAATGGTCATCCTTGTGTTACTGCTCCAAAGAAGTCTATTCAACCCGGTGACTAGATTTTCTTCAACGTTCCTTGAAATTCAACGCACAAGAATGCTACCTAGGAAGAATGCCTTCCAAACTTAGCAATTACATGAAACTTTTGATTACAGTATACTCGCCATGAATGATTCCTTTAGTAAGTTGAAAATCTGAGTTTAAAAATCCCAGTTACTTCTTGGTTCGAGAAAGCATGGAGATGCTCTTTTAACGTCTCATTGTTTATTAGACGGCAGTTCAATCGTTACTCCCTAAGTTAACTGTAGAATATGGAAAAAACTAATAAATCATTCCGTGCTTCTCGACTTAACGTAGGTGATGGTAGTAACGGTTTTGGGCAGTGATTTCTTTGAATACCTTTCGGTAATTTTCGAGAGATAGCAAAAAACCAATAATATATCGATACATTGTCATATATGGATTTGCCTAATTCTGGAGAAAATTGGACGTAACAAACCAGCAGATGTATTGGCATATATACAAAATGATCGACAAACACCGTATCTCAATATGGTACACATACAACCACATGGTTATTCAGTGGTGAAAACAAGGTAAACCTGACATTTAAATTTAAGGTCAGTTGTTATGGGAAGAAGCTACTCATAAATATAGATTAATATAAACGATTAACATTTACATAGATATGCACAGATGGGCAAATAACAGGAGATGCAAGCATAATTTAACCCGTCTACTGTATTATTAAATACGATTTCAGTTTAATATCTCGCAATGTTCAAGCGGTTTCTACCTATCTCTCTCTCTCTCTCTCTATATATATATATATATCTGTGTATATATATCTCTGTGTATATATATATATATATATCTGTGTATACGTGTGTAGATATGTATTTATGCATATTTACGCTCCATTGCAGTTTCTCCCATTTCCTGGGCTCATTGATCCTTTCAGAGATTTGGATTATAGTAATGCAGTGTCCAACAATCACAACTCACAAGATGCATTGGCATGCTTGACGGTCTAGTGGACGATGTCCCAAGCATTTCCTGATTGCTGGTGTGCTAAATGTTACCAATATTACGCACGAGCATTTACAACAAATACGGAGATATCTCAGCAACTCCACAAAAGACATGAAAACACAGATACAGGAATACACATACACACAGACCTACAACCTGACCCATGCACATAGATGTGCGTATATACGTAAACACATACACACACATTCAACAGCTATCTAAAATGGTATGATGCTATGCATTTTTCATATCAGAAAGCATTAGCGTCTTGTTGCTCATGTTCTTGCAAGCACTTACCCATTCACTAAAAATAAATACCCGATATTCCAATTTAATGTATCACAATGTGTACATATATCTGAATGAACAAGGACGTAGATAATTACAAGTATGTCCATCCATATATAGATTCTTTTCTTTGTACGCTTAAATGTATCGAACCAAAAAAAGAAATGCAAATTCTTGCACTACGTATTCTTGATGCATGCATGCGTCAATACACATTCCTCAGATGTGTCAGTCTTCATAAATATAATTGCATGCAGGTGCACATGCCTTCACAGACACATGAGTATTTATTTCCAATATAAACAGAGAAATATTTGCAATGCTATATTATTATATTATACACATACACGCACGCACGCAGACTCACACGCACACACACACACACATATATATATATATATATATATACGCACACACAAACAAACGCATTTATGTATACTTACAAACACAATGACATACACACACTCATATATAAATATATATATATATATATATATATATATATATATATATATATATATATATATATATATATATATATGTATTCAAATATACCTATATACATATATGTATGTATGCAAATATATCCATATGTGTAACATTTATTTATGTATGCTTATATATAGGTGTGCACCTATGTCTATGTGTGTGTATCGTAAATCTGTGCGTTATTTCTTGCGTGTGTGATTGTGTGCGCGCGTATCGTGTCATTGTACAATACACATATGAGCGAGTGTCTATTCGTGAGCATACATCCTGTTGCTTTTTTTTTTTTTTTTCGATGCACCTAAAAAAACCGATGAAATGGATATATATCACATTGTATTGAAATGTATACCATTTTTATCGGAAAATATCGATGCTAATTATTAGTTCATGACTGTCTTATATGAATTATTTCTAAATTTCAATACCAGTTTGATAAGGAAATTCATTAACGAAAAAAAGAATTCAGATTATCATAATATTGACTTTTCAGAATTTTGCTATACAAAATTACTTTTCTCCTCCTACGCCTTATCCTAGCGATATTGATATTCTCATTTTCACATATTTCGTCCTAACATTAGTTATACCAAACAACCTATACATCTAGCTATGCATACATTCTACTAAAACATGCGTGCGAACACACATTTACGAACACACGCACACACACACACACACACACACACACACACACACACACACACACACACACACACACACACACACACACACATATATATATATATATATATATATATATATATATATATATATATATATATGCGTGTGTATTTGTGTGTGCATGTGTGTGTCTTTTCGAAGGCAGTGGTTGTGGTGGTCTGCATGCGGGCGACTTGTATTATATGAAAAAATGTGAAAGATTGCTGACGAACTGCCGTAGGGTGTATGATATTAAATATCCCGGACTGAGAGTTAATTCCGTTGGGAGATGGCAGGAGGAAATTAAACGAAAGACAGCAGAGTTTTAATCCTCGGTACATTTGTATGTTTATTTTTGTAAATGTATGTATCGTACATATACACAAAGAAATATATATTGTACATACACATGTGATTTTCATTTAATGGGATTTTGTGTGTTAATGTATCCCTTTCTATGTGTGGTATTACGGTGAGTAAATACTTTTTTCACCTTAATTCCCATAGAATCCAAGTACAAATCACAACATGATTACACACTATTTCTGAACTGATTTTCAATTTGGTATTCGGTGTTTGGCTGTCTGTTACTCAAAGGCTAAATTCACATGACACAATAGTGCCATCAGCCGGTGCTGTTGAAATTTCGTCAACCAATAAAATATGTGCTTTTCAGTATTTGATATTTTCTTGGGACTTTTACCACACCCAACGGTGTTCTAAACAAAATATCCATGTTAGGTTGGATGTACAAACTAATATTCTTAACTGGCTAAATTCGGTGTGGGATAGTGAGTTCGATTCCCGGACAGGGCTGCGCGTCGTCTTCTTGAGCAAGACACTTTATTTAACTTTGCTCCATTTCACACAGATGTAGAAATGAGTTGCGACGTCACTGGTGCCAAGCTGTATCAGCCTTTGTATTTCTCTTGGATGACATCAGTGGCGTGGAGAGGGGAGGCTGGTATGCATGGGCGGCTGATCTTCAATAAAAAATCTTGCCCTGACTTGTGACTTGGAGTGGAACTTTCGAGGTGCAATCCCATGGTCATCCATCACTGAATGGTGTTTCTACCCTTAACAATATAAACATTAATTCCTTATTGCAATGTTCTTTATTTTCATCAAATATTATGCCACGAATATTATATACATTCTGGAGACCTTTCTTACACTCGACACAGATATAATCATGTGCTTAAGGAGCTCACCTTGCAACCACATGGTTTGAGGTTTCTATATGTGCTCACGCTTGTCTACGTGTGCGTGTGTGTGTATGTGTGTGCGCGCGTACTTTGTACGTGTACGTTCATGTGTCTTCGTGTTTGTTCTGTAATTTGCGCTTCTTGGTAACCGATGTATATTTAGTTATGTCCCCATATATGAGAAATTGGCAAAAAAAGATATCGGTAGAATAAGTATTAAACTTAGAAATTAGTATTTGATCGAGTACACCCTTCAAAAAGTGGGAATATGAAAATGTCTCCTTTTGAATTTACTATATATCAAGTTAATTTTGTTATTCTATTAATTAGAATGAATTGTTTTCTTTGCAGAAAATATACAACAAAGAATGTGACCAAACGTGAACCATTGAAATTATTTACATTGATATTCCTTGCACTGTATCGATTCATGATTGCGATGCAATCTGTATTCTTGAATTTAATGCAATTATAAAAGTCTCAATGATTATGTATAAACTCAACAGCATCCTCTTTATTTTGATTTTGTTTTTCTCTATAAAATCATTATAGAGATAACCTTTGACCTGGTGCAACACTAATAGTGACCAGACACTTTGTGATTACAAACATGACTCTATGTTTATATTAGCGAGTGCTAATTATGAAATGTTAGGACGGCGTGGTCTATATTGTGGGATTATGGCTTCATTTTACAACACGTCTATCGTAGAAACTTACCTGTTATTGGTTTCCAGATAATATAATTCAGAATCCGATTAATATTATAAATCAGAATCCAAATTATGTTACTAATACATGTTTTCTGACAATTATAACACAGGAAATTTATATAAAACAACATTTATGAAAGTAACGCCATTTTATTGGGAGATTCATAATTAATTTCAGTGCATTATATCTATTTCACATTACTTATTCGGGGATTATATATATTTTTATATGGGTATCATAAGGAACACTCAAATGTTTTAATATTAATGGAGTATTGTTCCCAGAATAAGCTTCAAATACTCCTCTACTGACAAAACGCTCCAAGTGACATAAATAAATAGACATAAATATTTCATTTGGCAATAATATACATAGGTAACCTATTCAGAAAAGTGCCGACATTATAATAAACTATTATATAATTTGCATAATTCTTTATAAATTTTGTGACTACAAACATTTCTTTTTATCCTACTGGGCTGTGTTCAAAACAAACAAAGACAAAGGCGTTCCTGAAACGAAATCATAAAATTGAGTAAAATGACATGGATGCCAATATCCGCGAGTAAAAATGGCACACAATTACAAAGAACACTGATATTATTGTAGGAGACAATACTCAAGTTTCTTTGCTTTTATACTTTTCGAGTGAAGTATGCATTCCGTTCCGTTGCAAATTTCTTTCAAATAGACTTTGACAAACTGATTCTGACAAGGTTTTACGGAAATCTCTGTTTAACTTATCGACAATATCCATTATTCCAGGAGCAATAATTGTCCATTTTCAAACCAAACAGCGTAATTCAATAAAGATATTGTCACCGAACCACCTTATGTTGAAATCAGTTCCCGTCAAATATTATTACGCAATTAATGAACAACATTCAGGAGGGAAATACTTGAAAATTGTAGTTTTCAGTTTTTGTGTTATGAATTAAACTATTTTTGTAACGCTCACCAAGCAGTTATTACTACAGGGATAGTGGTGTGAAAATGTGAAAGTGTTTCCCAAGTACTCAATTTATTTTGATAACAAAATATTTAATATGCATTATTTCATTTTAGCGTGTCTAATACTTTTAGCAGAAGTAAGTCTCTGTAGAATCTGCCGGATAATACTTCATACAAACACATACACACACACACGCGCGCGTAAATATGCATGTGTGTGTGTGTATATATATATATATATATATATATATATATATATATATATATATATATATATATAGAGAGAGAGAGAGAGAGAGAGAGAGAGAGAGAAAGAGAGATAGAGAGAGTGAGAGAGAGAGGGGGATAGCTTTATACCCTGTTGTTTATGTTAAGTTTTGTGAGATGGAACTGTTAGAGAAATGAATTATATGCGATAATGCAATCGAGTATTCACTTTTGTCATCTATCTTTTGAGTTTCAATATTTATAGATATAAAAGAATTGATTATTCGTGTTGTTTTCTTTTTAATCTTTTTGCGAGTCGTGATGTTTTAAAGACACCAACAGCTTTCCGAGTAAACAGGCAAGCAAAACTTCACAACGTCCCGATAACGCCAGCTTGATGATATAATTCTATTTGCATCAATAGGAGTTGTATATGCGATGCGTACTGGAACACTGTAAAACATATTCGCAACAACGTGCAAAGCAAATACGTGTTTCTGTTTTACATACCAGGTAATAAATGCTTTTGGCATTTAGTAGTCATTGAACCTATGTAAAAATTCGTTTTGTAATGTGTACAATAGTGTTTTTTTTCTTTTTATATAATCGCAGAGGAAAGAATATTGTTCTTTAATCGGATTTAAATAACAATATTATATGTAAATTCAATGTTGGCGTAGTTTATAAACAGAATTCTATTCGATTGATGTAAGGTTGAATGACACCTATGAATAAATAACATTCGGTAGTAAACGTGCGTGTAATTGATACACATATTGAAGTATCGGAACATTGAAAGAACTGCCAGAATTGATTGAATTTTCTATTCAGGTAGATCCCCTGACAATCCTAATTCAAAATGCAGGTGGATTCCCTTGCATTTCAGAGCTACAGATTCAATTCAAGAAGCACCCGTATTGTACTGGTGATGATGCAGTTCGCTGTAGAATATTTATAGACATTTGTGGCTCTAGAAATCAATATTGGTGAATCAGACACTCTATAGCAATTTATAGATAATGGATTTAGTCATAAACTGTGTATAAACACCGATATTCAAGGACAGTATCGTATCTCTACATTTAGTAGTGCGATTAACCAAATTGTATATATATATATATATATATATATATATATATATATATATATATATATATATATATATATATATATATATGTGTGTGTGTGTGTGTGTGTGTGTATGTGTGTGTGTGGGTGTGTGTTGTGTGTGTGTATGAGTGTGTGTGTTTATATATGTATATATGCATATAATGTCTTACATGTGTGTATGTGTTTGATTTTACACTGTTTATATTCGAACATATAAAGACGACCGTGAACTGACGATAAAATATACGAATTATGGAATAGAAGATAGTTATCATCGTTTAACAGAAGGTAGTTGCAAACAAGAAAAGATGTATTCTTCAAGAATTGACATAGATGTTCTTCGTGTAATCATGTAGATATGTGTAGCGAGAGTAATAGTCCTTGTATGATATATAGCGGAGAATACTTTCGAATTTTTTTGATTTTTGTTCTAACGGCAGTTTAGCTCTATCGATACTGGCTCAACAGGCAGCGTCTATAAATCTCAATCCTAGTGTTTGTATTATAAGAAATCAATATGCAGCTATTAAAATATGTTTTTTTCTATCTATACATGACTAATAGAAAGCAATTACCGCTTTGATTTACGAAAACCATTCATCCTTGCATTAATTTCCATAATAATCTTTTTTTGTTTAATCTCCCTCTTAATTATAGCTTTCAAGTGCATTATACTTCAACTCAAAAATAGGTTTCGTGAATCTCAGTACAATTGCTCTCCCAAGAACAAATATTCAATCTTTTATAAACTGAAATAATTGTCAAACTGTTGCGACGAAATTAATCCCACTTTGAGTAATGTGCACATACATTAGAAAAACATTAATTCTCCAGTTGATAAGATGCATTAAGATCGGTACATATCAAAGATTGTTTTGTAATAATTTAGTAATTATGATTCTTTTCTTTGGAATAATTAGTTGTTTTGATCATAAAATAATGCAAATTTTAGTAATGATTAGTAAAATATGTTGATTTTTATTCACTAATGCGGAACAAGTGTATCGTTAACGAAGTAGAAACTTCTGTGACTAACGGCCATTCATAATCAAATATGAGTGTTGCGTGTTCATAAAAGCGTCATTCCTTATTATTATGAAAATGAGTGCCACCATTACAGTTATTACACTTGTATTTCAAATCCTTCAGTTTTCTTATAGAACGGCAGTTTCATATGTATGGACTACAAAAGTAATTAGGTCGTGATATAATTCAAAACGGCTGAGTAAAATGTTATATTTTACAGATGAAATATTGGAGAAAATGAACAATGCTCAATTTTAGAATAAACTTTCGGTGGAAAAGGAAACATTAGCTGAAGAAAAATCTAATTGAGCAATATTCTCAAAGAAAAGTATGAACACAGACTGTGTCCAAATGGTGTATACTAAAAAGACTCAGTGCTGATAAAAATAATTAAAATCTGCTAGTAATGAAAGAGTTTGTGACCTTGTCCGTTTATCATGAAACCTTTCTTTATCGAAGAGACTCACTAACATAATAACCCAAAATCTTCCTTGAAATACATAAAAAACATTTTATGACACTCTGTCATAGATATCAAAATAAAGATCTTGAGTGAATATAGCTCCTGGCTGTGAGAATAAACATGTCACTTTTTGAATCATGAGTATTATATACTAAAGGAAAACATAAAGCATTCTGCAAACGTTGTATGTCATTTTTGCATATATATGTACCACATCACTCACATGTTCAAATATTCATCATGTTTGTCTTTGCACACACATGCACATGCCCAAGTTTTCACGCGGACGCAGTAAGACAATGAGACACACACGTACACACAGAAGCAGATATATATGAGTATGCTCATCTATCTATCTATCTATCTATCTATCTATCTATCTATCTATCTATCCATCTATCTCTCTATCTATCTCCTTATTACTCTCTCTCTCTCTCTCTCTCTCTCTCTCTCTCTGTTACACTTTATATATATATATAACAGAGACAAAATATCAAGGGATATTTAGGATCACAGTCCTGTTCCAAATTACCGGTCAATGAAATTTTAACGTCATGTAAGAGCATATTCTATATATACGTAATACGACTTCCAGCCTATGGCAGCGTGCATGCGGGGTCAGAGGCGAAGACCTCTAATAACAGCCGTTACTTTTCCTTTTCGGGCACAGACGAGAAAATTTGGAGAGACAGAGAAATTGAAAATAGAAATACACCCTTGTATACCAAGCATTTCAAATGTATAGACATGTTTGCACTTTAGTGGTGGCTGTGCTCACGACTCCAGTTTTGACTTTTCTTTTTGTATGAAACTCTAAATTCTCCTAAAATTTCCTTCCTCTTTCAATATAACGCATTAATTATAAACTCTATCATGTAACTCCTAAATACTCTGTTAGCAATATATTGGTCCATTCTTCAAAGCAATCAAGCTTTTCAGGCTTGACTACCACAGTACTATTAATTTACGCAAAATTTCTGTATACATAGTAAGCATACTATGGTAATGATTAGAACAATCGAATTCTGTAGCACATATATGCAACAGACAATTCGATTTATTCAACATGAGTGACGCTTATACATGTACAACGCATCAAAATTTCTCAAGCACAGAAACATGTGCTGAAGCTAAGTGTTATACACAATAAGATGGTATACCTACACACACACACACACACACACACACACACACACACACACACACACACAGATATATATATATATATATATATATATATATATATATATATATATATATATATATATATATATATATATATATATATATATATATATATATATATATATATACATATATATATATATATGTATATATAGGTACATATATATATGTACATATATATATTATATACATATATATTAATGAATTTATATATGTGTATATTAATTTTATGTACATAAGCATATATACATATATGTATGTACATACATACACGTACATACATAAAGGCATCCACATATCATACCAAAAATGCACATTCCTGTCATTACGCCTTCTCTGAATGAAACTGCTTAGTAACAGAATATAAAACTACAGTAAAATTTAACATGAAACATCGCTCAAAGCAAAAGATATAGGCATGTACTGGAATGAAATGTTTTGAAGAACATTATAGCTGTCAAATTTGACAGCATCTACTTCCTTCTTCTGTATCGTAGTAACTCTCACGTATATACACACATGCATATGTGCGTGTGAGTGCGTGTGTGTGTATGTTTGTGTGTGTGTGTATACTTATACATATAGGGAAAGTAAGAAGAAAAAAAAAGCGAAAATGCAGTTTGAATATAAAAAAAATAAAGGCTTTACACACACACATATATATATATATATATATATATATATATATATATATATATATATATATATATATATATATATATATATATATATATATATATATATATATATATTCTTTCATTATTTTTATACATTTGAGCCCTAAGGCTTATACCAAGCTGGGGCATCAATCTATGCGTTTTCTGTGTGATCCCGCATGTGTAACATTTTATTATTCCATGTTTCATACAAAAAAAATCTTTTCCCATATCAGAAAACATTTTCATTTGTAAAAAATCATTTCTACAAACATTGCGCATTTCTGAGTCTAAATTATTTTAACTCTTTAATACCATGTTATTGTTATTTGCGTTAACGTGGTATATATTTTTACTGTCGGTTGTTAACAAGAGAGTGTTAATTTGCATATTGAGAAAGCAACAATTTCGGAATATCAGATAAATCTATATGCCTTGAATTGTTTCGTTTAATCTCTTAAAATTTTGAATTCCTACGTTTGAAGATGATTATTATGTCGTATTCTTTCGATTTTGGTATATCGATGTATGTAACATATTACACTCATCTCTCACCAGTGTGGCAGTTTTAGGACAAGGAAGAAAAAGAAGCAAAATAATTTGTATTTGCTTCATTCTTTATTTAAATTCTAGGCGTTATGTTTGCACTCAATAAAAATCTATTTCGAATTTTCAAATTAATTCGCTTAAAAATTTTCCAAATATTAATATCATGAAAATAGCTGTTAAGCCTCTGGCTACAGTGTCTTTAATTAATTGTTCGCCGAATATATAATGCTAAAAATCAATTGCCAATAATAAGTAGTAATGCTATGTATTTATTGGCGACTGTTGGTGTGGACAGTCTGTGTTATATCGCCAGAGAACAGAATTTATCTCTTTGATTGATCACCATTATGTGTCACAAGTTGACCTGGCTGTAAACTGAAAGTCAAACAGCCTTAGGTTACTGGATATACCCATTTTCTTTTCGTCGTATATTTTGTGAATTGATCTGTGTTGAGAGATAATGTAGCGACACAGCGGCAGTAAATGATTTCGAGGTCGAATTTGCACAGAACACTTTTCTATTGTGAGCTGGAATACCCGATATCATTAGTTAAAGCCATTAATCAGCTGTCAACATCAAATACACGAAGTATATTTAATAGATTATGCTGTCTTCAATAGCTATTTATTTCTTATCTTTTTCTAACATTCAAGCAGGATGACAAGTGTTTCACAAGTGTGTGAAGTCGTGCGATCAAAAGAAACTACTGTTTCTTTGGAAACGCAACGTAAATTATATATTATGCATCTTATAATATAATCTCTTAGAGGAATACTACCGTAATTAGCAGCTCAGCATAGAACCGGGGCTTCGATGTCTAGTATAGAAATGAAATATTTTAACATCGTGTTGTGTGTTCAGTTATAAAATAAAAGGAATTATACTTATTGGTAATATGGCAACAATTTCTTGCATGTCGTACCTTACCAGAAAGGTACGATTACCTTAACCCCAAATATTTTCTGACTAACAATGCATCAACCATAAGGATTTAACAAAATTCCATTTTGAGTTAAAAAAAAAAATGAGAAACACTCAGTAACATTAATTATTAATGAATATCGCAGATTATAGGTTGAACTTTAGTAATACATTCGTAACAGATTGAAAAAACATCGTCACTAGAAACAACATTATTTAAGCCACTCTTTGACACCTTGCGCATATGGTTTATACTATAGCCTCGGGCCGACCACGATCTTCTGAGTAGATTTCCAAGACGGAAACTGAAAGAACCATTCACATATATATTTGCGCGCGCGCGTTTGTTCTCCCATGCTTGACAACTAGTGTTGATGTGTTTATGGTCCCCTTAAGACCGTAAGCTAACCGCTCTGTACAAGAGACCGTTAGAATAGGTACCAGGCTTTAAAAATAACTCCTTAAAGGTGGTGCCCAAGCATGGCTGCAGTCAAATGGCAGCGACAAATTAAAGTTAAAGGATATAATATATAGCATGCTAGAAAATTTATAAGAATACAAACGTAGTGTGATAATGGAATGCTTGAGAAATGTATACGTTATACAAATATGAATTGGAATGTTTCAAAGCAGACAGAGTAGGAAGAAATCCGTTGGTTTCAATCCCGATATATAGTAGCATATATACGTCTTAAATCACTGCACCCTCCGTTAAATAAAGAGAATAATTTGAAGGTTTAAAAGTAGCAAACATCGGTCAAATAGATTCAGGTTTATTACATTTCTTAAGATTGTGAAGAAATGGGAAGGAATCATACTGTATTTCTATTTTCATTGCTTTGATGTATGTAAGCGATGTTATATATACAGTTTGGGAAAGTAGATTTATATGTACTGCGCTATTTCCTCCTTAACATCGGAAATGTTTTAGTGTGAGAATCTACTTGTCAAAATCTTTAGAGAAAATATTCATATATATATATATATATATATATATATATATATATATATATATATATACATATATATATATATATATATATATATATATATATATATATATATATATATATATATATATATATATATATATATATATATATATATGTATATATATATATATATATATATATATATATATATATATATATATATATATATATATATATATATATATATATATATATATATATATATATATATATATATATATATATATATATATACATACTTGTGAAGTAACATACAGATATACACACATACATCCATATATAACGAATATATTTATATATGTGCATGTATGCATAATTACATATGTGCACACACATACAGGCACGCACACATTCTCTGCAGTTGTAAATAGTGCAAATACGTTGTAACTCTTACAACCATGCGATTCCTGATAAATTTTGAAATCTTTATATTAAAATAGTATCTGAATATCGTTATATACACACACACACACACACACACACATAGATACATATACGTACACACATACATACATGCATATATATACACACACACTCATATATATATATATGTATATATATATATATATATATATATATATATATATATATATATATATATATATATATATATATATATATATAGTTTTAGGGAAAATAACCAATTTTCAAGAACTCATCGATGAAAATCCACTATCACATATAGAAAAATTAATAATTAAAAGCATAATATATATAATATAATAAATAAATATAATTTATTATATTATATTTATCTTATGATATTTACTTTACTTTATATTATACTCATTTATTGTGCTTTTAATTATTAATTTTTCTATATGTGATAGTGGATTTTCATCGATGAGTTCTTGAAAATTGGTTATTTTCCCTAAAACTATATATTTTATATATACTTTATCTATAAGGCTCAATTTAATTTTAATTTTTTATAAATTGATTTTAATTGAGTTTTTTACCTGTAATTTTGGATTTTGTCCCTAATATTATTATATATATATATATATATATGAAATATATATGAAATATATATGTCAACTAAATCCGGTGGTCCCATAGAAGACGATGCCACTGTTGCTTTTAGCCCTAGGCATCTCCATCTGGCTAGCGATACACTGTCTGTGTCCGATTAGTATCTGCGAGGGGAGATCACCGCTCCCAACTGTCTTTCTCCGGCGAAAAACAACAGCAACAGCATTTCGTCTGTCTGTACATTCGAAGTTCAAATTCTGCCGAGATCTACTTTGCCGTTCGTGTATTCAGAGTGGATAAAATAAGTACCAGTTGAATACTGAGGATTAATTTAAACGACTTACTCCCTCCCCCAAAATTGCAGGTCTCGTGCCGAAATTTGAATCCAAGACGCATGTATCGATATACGCAAATACTAGTAAATCTGTTTTGGTCAAATAAACTAGCAATTGATATTTTTATAAAATCACTCCTTGTGAGAAACTGGTGTGTGTATGCCAAACGGCGTGCCTTTTTTAGAATGGATGTGTATGAATATACTTTTGATTACTTATCTGATGTGTATAGATGTGTATAGTGGTGTCGGGTTAATGGACTTGAAATAACGCTTCTAACTTCGAAATCAGCAGAGCGTGAAATTTCAGCAGCTCAAGCCCTCTTACTGGATTTATAAACCTTATATATTTGTTTGCTTTCCTCCCCAGTCATTTCATTCTACTTGTTTATTTAACTTCCTTATTTTGATTTTTTTTCTTTTTTTTTTGCCATGTTTTTATTCATTTAAAAATGTGTCGGGATTGTCAACCAAATTTCTTTAGAATGTAAATCTATTTTTAGAAAGGAACACATTTTTAGAAAGCAAACCTTACGACAAATCTATTTGTTTATTTCATTATATTTAACTACTTCCCGTTTCTTATCTCTGTTTCTATTCATCTACCACAGTTGCTTCCTTAAAGCAATCCGTAAATGGTAACCTGCCGAATAAAATTATTGTATGTCGTATACAAAGAGACAGATGAAGCATTCTGGAGAATTGTGAAAACACAGCTTTAACGCGGACACACACACATATAACATATAACACATTATGCATATATTTATATGTACATACATATATATATGTGTGTGTGTGTGTGTGTGTGTGTGTGTGTATAGACACGCATATGCTATTTTTATATCTCTATCATATAACATTTCATTTATAATAGAGAATGAAGACCATGTAAACTGATTTCATTTCCATCTTCATTATCGTGATTAGGTTGGCATTTATAACATTTATGCAAATTTTTCAATACGGAAAATGACAAAAAAAAAAAAAAAGAAGATTGAAGAAAGTACGGTCCATGGTTTTCTGCTTCAGGGTTCAGGAATTGAATAGACTTAATAATACTCAACCTGGCGACATTTACTAACACTTGAAAAACAATGGAATTGTATATGCACAATATAATGTCGATGACTGGATGTTAAACATCAAAACTAATCTCACAAAAGATGCTAAATCACATTGCACAGTATGTTTTGTTTGTTTACTTTTTGTCTTCAACATCTGAACCTATAGAGAAATTATTCTACATGCATAAATCCTTTATGAATGACAGGGGAAAAAAAACCACTTGGGTTCTTGGAATACATTATAGGAAATAACTTTCAGTGCAATGATAGACGAACATTTTATAGCTGAATATATCTATAGTTTGCTTCCATTTGCAAGCACGACGAAATATATATGTACTTGATCCTTAATATGCGCACAGAAGGAGCCGCCTCTCTTCTGGATGAGGGTGTATAAGGCGAGATTATTCTTCTGCAAAAATCGGCTATATTACACCCACATACGAATGTATACATAAATACATACATAGAAACATAAATGTAGGCACATATAAACACATAGATATATATACGAGGGGGGGGGGCTGCAAATACAGGATGATCAGTTAATAATGAGTTTATTCAACATATTCCCCTCTCAGATTCTTATATTTATTGCAGCGTTCCTTCAAGTTTTATAAGCCCTGTAAGTGAACTCGAATTCTTGGGCTCCCATCCAGGCCTTTCGCGTTAATCCTTAAAGCGAGAAACATTATATATACATATATATATATATATATATATGTGTGTGTGTGTGTGTGTGTGTGTGTGTGTGTGAATTTATAGTGCCTTAAAACTTGACAAGGGCCATATGCCTCAATACTTGTACATGCATACATACACCAACACACGTCTTTATATAAATATATAAACTTATAAATATATAAACTTATATATATATATATATATATATATATATATATATATATATATATATATATATATATATATATTTGCGCGTGCGTATGTGCCTACGTTCCTGTGTGCGTACGTGCATGTGAATTTATTTAAAAGTGTGTTCGTTGTGTATGTATGTATTTATCGGAGGGAGTTTCATGCATAATCTTTGTCTTCAACTTGATAATAATAACATGGCGTCAAAAGATAAGACATGACAAATCACTCGAATACATTGAATTGATGAAAATACCCTATGGCATCAACAGGGATTTCTATATAAAATACTGCTGTATGAGTGATAGGCATTCGAAATATGAATACAGGTTTAATGGCACAACAAAAGTAAACAATATTTACTTGAATAAATGTTAATAGCAAATGTAAAATCGACGTTATAGACATGTTTATAGCTGAGCTTATCTTAACGGTGTTCTTTGTAGCCTTGCTTACATGCATATGCATCCACACATAATCATAATTACACATTAGCAAACAAACAGACTCTCATATACCATCATCTGCACACACACATACACAAACACACAAACACATTGTTACTAATGTAATGACCAATTTCAAATTATTCCATCTTAAATTTCTTCCTTACCCAATGTATTTAACATTTTCAAAACACACATGTCACGTATTCTTCAGAATAATTTTGACATACGCTCTATAGAATAAATGATATTTTTACGTGTATTTAGAGATTTAATTCAAAGTAAACTCACATATCCTTCAGGTATATATTTAATCTATGCATTCCGTTAACATATATCTATTCAATTAGGTTTGTTGAATTTATTCAAATATTTGTATCCGCTTCTGTCGTTATCACCTAAGAGTTTTCACTAAGCCTCAACGTTAAAGAAATATTGCAAAGAAATAAATACAAAATCGGTGAAAAAATTTGAGGAATCGGGCTGATATATCTGTGAGGATACTACGATGCATTTCAGTCTCAAAAGCGTAACAGTGTAACAGTCATCAATGGTACTGCCATACTTAAAAACGTTTGTATCAATCGACCCTTTCAATCATCTACGCTCTTTTTCCCAATCCCGCGTTGGTCAATGTTCTTCATTTATTTCAGGTTTTTATAAAATATACTGCATCATTATTGTACTAGTTTGACTAAAGCCTTAAAAGATCAGGCAATATGTCTTGTCTTTTTAAAAATTTGTTTCCAGCATTTCTATGTTTCAAATTATAATCTTGCCGGTGATTAAATGTATTTTCTTGAGTAAATTCTGCTCCAAGCAAACGTCTTCGAATTAATTGTGATATAGATTCACCTAGCAATCTCCAAGTTCATGAACATTAAACAATCATAAAAAAAGGCTTCTCTTTCGCTCTTGACATATTGGTAAATTAAAGAAACAAATTAGAACTAATATTATATATTTAAAAAAATACAACACTGCAAACAATGCATTGTTAGGACACCGTGCTTTGTGTTATGTGTGAAAATGTCAATCGCTCAGTAACAGTTTGTCAACTCTACTTGAACTAATACGTAATCCAATGCCTTCTATTTTCCACATTATTATAAACAGGCTGAATACGGACATCATGATTAGTTGTGTTATTCTTTTCGTGAAAGACAAAGGCATATTTTGAAAAAAGGAAATTATTTACTGTGTTTAGTAAATCGTTGTCATATAACGACACAGTTTTGGTGTTTCAACTCCGATGATGTTAATTTAATATTTCACATCAGATTATCAAAATGTATCAGGCATTTGATCAGAATTAGGATGTGTGCCGCTAAATAACGCATTTTTATTTCAAGGTAGTTTGCGTCAAGATCGATACTGCCCAACTTGAACGTACCCCTCTCCGTTAAGCATATAAGAATGGATGTTACTTTTAGCTCGATCACGTAGTGGCTCCTCATTCACTCAACATTAAGAATAGGCCTGTCCTTTCAGGCCAGACTAAAGACCCCAAGAGAAATATATGATCTGGTCTATGTACTATTTATTTCTTTATTCAATTAGAAAGAAACTTTGTTCAAAGTGACAAAATAGGTGTAAAATAGTAATAACGCTTAAATTAATGGGAACTGAATACTTCAGGAGAGAAAAGATGCCATTTTATTGAAGAGATAATTAATAATGGGAAGTAGGCGACACTGTATATATACATATTTGATGAATATATCGTATTCTTTTCTTAATAGTTGTCGGTAAACTATTAAAACACACGGATATCATATTTCCAATATCACAGTAGAAAGCAAGTCGTAAAAACATTGCAAATAATTAGTGTCATAATTGGTAGGAAAAAATAACGTGTTGTTTTTGGATAAAAGACAATTTTTGAAAGAAAACAAAAAATTCGTGTTGTTTATGAATAAGAAACTACAACAAAACGAAAGAAATATTATTGAACTAATATTTACCGAGATGTTTATTTCCTTCTTTTGATAGATCCTTCACAATTATCGTCACTTTGTTTGGCGTAATGCCGATATATGTATATATATATATATATGTATATATATATATATATAGAGAGAGAGAGAGATAGAGATACATACACACACCTGTTCATACCCACACAGAAGCATACACACACACACGCATACACATATCTTACAAATACACACACAGAAACTCACACGCACACTCATACAACACACACTCATACAACACACACAAACACACACACACACCCACACACACACACATACACACACGCACACAAATATTACACAGACATATTGTGTAATGAAAGTCGATAAAATATCGCAGATACATATGCAGAATAAAAAAGTGTTTAGTAATTGTACTTGAAAACAATCCACCAAATTTAAACCGTCTTATGATTTAGCCACTTCTGTTATCTGGCTCTGTATTTACATATATATATATATATATATATATTTAATTACTTCTGAGTTTGTCCCTCGACCATCACTTGACAACCGATGTTGGTGTGTTTACGTATCCTTAGCAGAAGAGACCGATAGAATAAGCACCAGACTTACAAAGAATAAGTCTAGGGGTCGATTATTTCGACTAAAAGGCGGAGATCCAGTATGGCCACAGTGAGTAGACTGAAACAAATGAAAGAATAAAAGAAAAGAATGATATATATATATATATATATATATATATATATATATATCCTTAAATTTGTTTCTAGGAATGTATATGTATGCATGTATGTATGACTGTATGTATGAACATACATACATACATATATATATATATATATATATATATATATATATATATATATATATATATATATATATATATATATGTGTGTGTATATATATATATATATATATATATATATATATATATATATATATATATATATATATATATATATATACATCTAACAAGCTATATTACAATCCCAGGAAAGATAATAACTGAATATGGCAAATTCAACAGTAACGCCCACAACAGACGCGCATGTGCTACTGGCGTTTTTAACAAGTTCTCTGCAGGAAATGCATCTATCTGCGGAAATGAATCCGAAAATTTACAACATTTAATGACCTATATTGCTTCTGTGGCTTTGGTTGTTTCAGTGAGAGATCGTGAGAAATTGTAATGGAATATCATACCATTTAGAAAGTCTTTAAGAATTGAAGCAAAATATATTCAATATAAGATATGAGAATAACAAAAAAAAAACATGAAAGAAAACGGAAATATAACTTTTAGTAACGCATTTGAAAACGGGTAGTGTAAGGTGATCTTTCTATCAGAATTAATCTTATATGTGTGTGTGTGTGTGTGCGTGTGTATGTGTGTGTGAGTGTGTGCGTTTGATATATACATATGGATGTATATATATGGATGTATATGTTTATATATACGTATACATATATTTATATGTATGTATATGTTTATATATACATATAAATATGTATGTATATGTTTACATATACACATATATATGTATGTATATGTTTGTGTATACACATATATGTATTTATATGCTTATATATATACATATACATATATTTATGTATATGTTTATGTATACATATATAAATTATTTGTTTATATATACATATAAATGTGTGTGTGTGTATGTTTATGTTTATATATATATATATATATATATATATATATATATATATATATATATATATTACTACGATACAAACATACATACATATATCTACACATATAATAGGAGATATAGGAGAAAATGAGAAATTAAGAACTTAGTATACGTTAAGTCTTTCCATATGTATATTATTCTTCTGAAAATGTTAGCACTTCCTCCAAGAGAAATAGTCCATTTAGATCAAAGCCATAATATATATACAGAGATATCGGAACATATTACCCTGGATAACACTTATGTAATAATAGATATTCAAGTCTATTCCAAAAAATGTATCAGAAAATCTCAGCACCAGCAAAAAGTAAATTGGATTACGTTAGATCGAAGAAATATATAATGCCTATGCCAACATGGCCTTATGCTACGAAGGTGAATTCAATTCAGTGTAAGTGATCTATGCGTTCAGAATTGGAAATTATTGAAGAGTGAATTCTGCGGCTGTTCTTTATAAAAGTAAGAATCTGGAAATGCACGCCATCTTGTTCCCATTCTGAGTAACCATGAATGAGGCACTCCGTTCATCGCCTACAATGAGCAGAAATTTCCCTGTTGCCACGGAACAATAAGGAAGAGATGAAGAATGGTCAGGTGAAAAACAATGTCGAGGGCAGGAAGATGATTAGAAAAATGGAATAACACCAACAACAGAAATAGGGATATCCTAAACTGGGAGGTGGATAGCCTTACACAGAGATGTGCTAGATTGCGTTTGAATTTTGTCATGTCACTACAATATAGAATTCATTGCGCACTAGAGATTCTAAAACTAAATTCTTCAAAGAAAACCATTATTCACTCAATCGTATTCACACATACATAGATGCATACATACATGCATACATACGCACAGGCACATAATGACACACACACATACACACACA
The DNA here is from genome assembly GCF_046866305.1 of Octopus bimaculoides. Lineage (NCBI taxonomy): Eukaryota > Metazoa > Mollusca > Cephalopoda > Octopoda > Octopodidae > Octopus > Octopus bimaculoides. Next base: position 55,145,623 of record NC_142942.1, read on the forward strand.
CACACACACACTCACACACACACACACTCACACACACACACACACGTACGCAGGTATATGTATACATAGAGAAACATGCAAGACCATAATTGTCTAATGATCAATTTTGTAAGGTACATTACTAGATAGATTCTACGCTGCAGCACCAAATTCATGTAACACTCCGATATTTTAATATTTGAGTAATTTCAGAAGGAAGATATTTGAAACAATACAGTTATTTCGTATTGTCAATATAGTTTAGGTTACGCATATGCAACTCTCTTTAGCTACAATCCACTTTGAACATACTTCACTGCGCCGTGCAGGGAACTATACAGCACAATTTCAAGATAGTATGTAATTTACTTTTAAAAATACTATACTAGTGATTATTACAGCTTAAACATATCATAATACACTGGTATTAAATAAACCATTGAAACGCTGCATTTAATCACACTTGTCTGAAGATGACCATAATGTAACCGAAAAAGAAAATACCATATCTCTTAATAAGATTTCCTTCTCTGCCAAAGCCACAATAATATCCAGTGTCTTCAATATTGAATCAGTGAAATACATCGGCTTCAAGTTAAATTTGTTAGTTTCATGACAGGTCTTATTTCGTATTGTATTTTCACCTATAGACAAAGCGTGCTTCTCATATAAGAAAATTGTTCTTATCAGTCGGAGTAATAGCTTTTACGATAGCCTTTTACGATATGCAATTCTCACTTTAGATTTTAGTACTTACCAAACAAATCAACTTATTTTAATATACGCTTTTAACGCCATCAAACTTTTCTATAATGGACATACGACAGGACACTCGAAGTTATTTATTTTTATACACCCAAATATGTTCCTTATGAGCAACGTAATACTGCTTTGAATGAAGGACAAAATAAATTTACGAAGGAAAGACATTTATTTTACAATTCTTGATGATGGTTTTAACTTTACATAGATGAATATTTGGAGTCAAATATCAATGATAACTATTATCTTCTCAGTTATTCACAAGGGCAAAAATACTACAATAACCACTCCTGGGAGGGAGAATTTATTGCCTCCATAAGTATGAAATTGCGTTGAAGATTGTTACATTATCCTAAAATTATATGCAGTAACCATCGAATAATTACTACGATATAGAACTCTAAAAGGTATTGCTTTCGATGACAAAGAATTATATTTATACGTAATAATCAACAACAGTGCATCTGCAAAATTACCCAATGTGCTCCAAATGGCAAGCAAATTCCCTCATCTGATGAGCTAGATTCCAGGCAACACAAATAGAATAAAACATTTTTAGTTGTAGAAAATTGCCAAATAAGAATTGCTAGGTTCGCAGAAATCGCTGAAATTCGACCTTAAAATGTTGATATTCTTTTAGTATGTTGTCCTGCACTTATGTCCCGTGTGCTTAGGTATTTTTAACTCGTTGATGCTGTCCTGTACTTAACGTATATTTTTTCATTTATACATAATAATAAGCCATGCAGCCTTGTGCACGGTAAGTTCTTACATTTATATATAATTACTGCGACTCTTTCTCTCTGTCCGCGATTCTTTCTCTCTATCCCTCAAAATCCTTTATATTTTCGTTCCCCCCTGCTTTCTTGCTATCCCCTGTCTGTATTTCTTTCACTCCCTACTATATTTCGTTATTTCTCCCTTCTCATTACTCACTTTGTTTCTTTCCCTCATCCTTTATTTTGTCCCCTCTGCCTGTTGGTCACACATGACTACAAACCATTTCCCTCGACTCTGAATTTTCTAGAGGAAACGTCCATCTAGCCGGACGACATTTCTCTCGTGTCTCGACATTTCTTTCTCTTCTCTTTATTCTATATCTTTTTAAAAATTTCTCCCAGGCGTTACCCATTGCAATTCGTCTTGACCTAACGGCCCTTTATGTTTGTCTTCCTTGATCGTTTACTTTGTACATTCACTTTGTTGTTGTTGTTTGTTCGGTTGAAGTCCTAACTCTATATTTTCAAAACATATGGATGATGTTGTCTTATGAAGCTTTCCCATCTTATCTTTGAACGCACGAAATAGGGAGTAGTAAAACTGTCGATAACTGACAAGGGGTTATTTTCTTTTCATATGTTGTCCTGTACTTATCTCTCGTGTGTTTACGTATTTTTCACTCGTTGGTGTTGTCCTGTACTTAATGTGTATTTTTTAATATATCTATAATTGAACGCCACGCAGCGTTGTCCACAATAGGTTCTTACACACACCCACACATATATATATGCGCATATATTTGAAAGACTCCTATTGTTGAGAATAAAGGCCACAATCTATAGTATTTCTGGACATAAAATGTGATACAGTAAGATACGAAAATTATCGGGAGTGGTAGTTTTGAGGGGAACACAACAAAATGACATGGACGATGTTTCTGGACTAACTACACGAAATAATGGTCTGGTTATAGAACCTGACAGACTGCATGCATTCAGCACAACGCAGCAGGAACTGGTGGTTGGTGAGAATGACCACTAATATAAGCTTGATATCAACGATGTATAGGGGCTGGCAGAAATCAATTGCTCTAGCAACTCTCTGCTTCAAATTTACAAATGAATATAATCCATATAGTGACCGGAGCTTCCTACACCTAAGTAATATATTTAAAATATTACCTGAATAATTTTATTTAAATGTCGGATGTCTTGTATTGAAATTCACACCCAATATTTGCAGCAAATATTACTCGTTCGATGTTCCGTGATTTACCAGCAGGAATATTTGATATTCCCTTATTTCCTGAAGCTATTTATTGATCGATTGTGAAGATGTAAAGCGTCTATTGAGGAACAGCAAAAGGTATACTCATTGATTAGTGCATATTACTCCAAACAGAAGTAAAATTATCAATATCAAATCCTGAATAATTTATTCCGTGCCGTTTTGCTGCTTAACCGCCTCTGAATATTATAAAAGATAAATTGTATTTGTTTCTAACTCTGTTTTAAACAGGGTAGTATGAAGTTTAAGTCTTATAAATTATCATGAACGCTAAATCCTATATTTACTCTGAATAGTTTTGATTATGGATATAGAAAGCGATAACCCAGCTGAGTACATGTAATGCAATGTATATTTATAACACAGCTTCTCTGTATTGGCTGTTGAGAAGCAATTATGAGTTATCGTTATTTTTCCGAATTTCCCTAGCGGAGTTTCAACCAAGTAGCATTTTCCAAATATCCTTTAGATGACCAATCAGAGCAAGCTTTGTTTGAAGTATGTTAATATATAATTTAATGAACTGAATATTATATTCTCCTGATCCTATGTCTATGTAAGACCCTGATATTATAACTATCTTTAAACATTCTGATTTCAATCGCGGCAAATATATTCGTTTCCATAATTCTTCCTGGATGTTTGCAACATCAAAGAAAGTTTCATCATGGATCTTTAGAAATTCTTAGATCCAATCGGTTTCCGGTCTCTATTGAAATAATTTCGATAATGTTTCTTTAATCTTACATAAATCTCCATCTATTAAGATTTTGCGATATATTTTATGGATATTTTATGAAAGCAGTAGTAATACTTAGATTTCTAAAGTTGGTTAGAAGGTTACTGAAGGCGATTTGTAGACTGATTACCTCATCGAATAGCACAGTGTATACCCGGCTACAGCTAATCCCTGATTCATATTCGTGGTTTTCGTTTAATAGCTGATACTGGTAATTTTAGCCTGTTAAACATCTTTCATTTCTCTGGCACAGAAATACTTTTCAAATTTACAGTCCAATAGATTCGTTTCAGCAAATCTGTTTCTGCTCCTTTCTTTATACAAATCGCAAGACTGCTACCAAAAATACATTCTATATTAATCGATATAAATTTTTCAGTTCATTATAATATACCTTAAGCATTGCGAGTTCGGAGTATGAAAACTTATAGCGCGATGTTATCTGTGAGCAATTTTTGAGTCCAGCTATCGAATGTAATCATGCATTATATATTCAATTATATATTGAATTAAATTTTTTAAGTATTCATGATTTTAATATTCTTAACAGATGATTTGTCATACTATACGAATTAATAATGCATAATATTTTACATATACTAGCAGAAATTTATGCGTTAAAACGTGAAGCACCTCGCGTTATGTATAGCTATAAAATATAACCGATTAATTCAGACAACATGTAAATCTTTTTCAACAACATAAACGCAATAAATATTTATACGTGCAGTAAAACTATATAATATACGAATCTGCACAATGGATAATCTGGTTACGGTTTACATAGAAACGGTTTGTGGGTAATTCTAAGAGGAAGAGCGAACATATTTGCCAACATGGGTGCTTCACTTTGTTAAAGATTGTATCTCCGAAGTGTTGATTACGTATGATCATCTATGACCTTGACTTGAAAAGCTCCTCGGTTAAGCCTGGCTAGCATTTTCACCTTATTCACCTGTAGCTATAAAATGTGACCGAGCAATTGAAGTAATGAGCAACTGTTATTGTATGAGAAACAAATAACATTCTATGTGGCCTTTTTTTCCCCTAAAGAACTACAAATACCTTGAATTTCACAGCCGTCACCACGTTCTAAGTTACGGTTCTTTCAAGGTGAAGTTTACCAACTACAACTTATATCACTGATATATTTTATTAATTTCTAAGCAACACACTAATCTCCCGAAGGTTTTGCATAACTATATATATAGAAATCTATATTTATCAGCGAATATAAATTACAAAGTTCACAGCTCAACTGATTATAATGCTATTGCATGTTGTCTTGCAAAGATTTTAATCAGTACTAGGGGGAACACACGATGAATGAAATACGAATGTCTTGTAAATCTTTTTAGATAATTTCATCTCTATTATGGAAACGAGGAATCGGAATATTCTGATGTCATCCGTGCATTAATGGACGGATATTAATTACTTGGTAGTTAATAGTCAGTTTCTTGCCGTTGAGAACCGGAAGAATGAGAAATGTATGATTGCATGCTTTTAATGCTAATATTTATCTATGCTCCATTGTTATATTTTTCAATATTGTGTATAGAAGCTGGAATCTCCGCAATTGTAGGATCAAAAGAAAAGCCGATTGATATCAATAATACTCTTTTTTCTACCTAAATTATTGCAACGATTCTGATTCCGTAAAAAAAAAAAGTTTCCCGATACAATAATGTTAATAGCATGTAAACTTCGAAGGAATAAATAATGAAGCTGTAATGGGATGAAATTTTGACATACACCATTCATAAATCTTACCGAGTTCCTACAATTACGCAGAATTAAGGCAGATCTCTTATACAAAATCGACCAATAGCATGGAAATAACATACACCCATATTATCGTCAATACTAGACGCAGATTGACTTTTCAACATATTAATGTAGTCACATGACAAGGTAATATGTGTTAAATCTTTTAGTTTAACAAGAATTATAAACACTTCATCCTGTAATAGAAGACATTAAGATCTTGGGATATCTCTCTACCTATTTACATATGATCTTATATGTATGCTTTTATCTGTGTTTGAATGTATGTGTGTGTGTGTGTGTATGTGTGTGTGTGTGTGTGAGTATATATATATATATATATATATATATATATATATATATATACACTAATTGTCATTCGTTTGGTCACCGCCAAAGCAAATATATCACTTCTTAAAATGTCACAAAGACGTATATTGAGATGCAAGACTTCGGAGTATTTAATAACTGTTCTTAAACGTTTCAAATATCACTTGTTTCCTAGGATAAATGTGTTTTACACGTGCAGTTTTAAGTATTTATCTTCTATTGTACAGTTCAATGTCGATAAAAATACCTCTGTTGTTTCTCAGGTAAATACTCGCTGCATTATCGTGGGCAACATAGGATGTTCTTTTTAATACCGAAAATGGTGAGATATCACACCTTAATTTAATGCTTTCACCGAAAATTAATGGAACAACACAAATCGATTATCGATTATTGGTTAAGATTTCCATATCAATGGTATTAATCACTATAAGCATTAATTTTCGGATAAAAGAATCAAGCCCGCTGATAACACTCGTGTTTCTCAATTTTATATATATATATATATATATATATATATATATATATATATATATATGTATATATATATATGTGTGTGTGTGTGTGTGTGTGTGTGTGTGTGTGTGCGTGTGTGTGTGTGCGTGCGTGTGTGTGAGTATGTGCGTGTATGTATGGTATATATATTTGTTCACAAATATACATACCATATATATATATATATATATATATGGGGATGTGTTATTTTTATGCATACATGCATTCATATATGATACATATTCATAGAGTTGTATATGCACTATACGTATTTCATACACATACACAATTTATAGATTTGCGTGTGAGGGGGCTTGTGTGTGTGAGTGTGTTTGCATGCACACGTATGCACAATGCCCTACGTGTAATGGACCCAGTGTATCTTGACACGTCGCTATTTAAGAATAACGTCTAAAAGCTTGTTCACGTTGATTTTATTGCTTTTCATCCACTAATGTTTCCCTCATAATATTTTCATTCATTGTTGCTAGCCAAATATGAAATTCAAAATATCATCCATAGAGATTTTAATATGATATTGGCTTGTCAATCTACAAAAATTCAGAACTAAAAGATATTGTGTTTATAAATAAAATGTATTTGAATTGAATTTGAGAGGAACCAAAAATTACACGATTAGACATTCGCCGTACTTCGTTTTGATGTATAATTCTGTAGTCTCTACGCGAATAGTACATTTTATGTTCTCGTATATATATAGTTTATATATTACCTAAGTAGAAAGAAGCGTCGCAATATCACATTTATTACCCGAATTAAAGAAACATAATTTCGCATGAATTTAAATGTTGACATTTTATAGAAGAATTATTAAGCGATTACTGCCTTTCACCTTGAAGCACTGGGAACGTTATTTGTTACCATTGATACACTAGTATAAAATTCTCACATGTCCTTAGTGAATCTCAGACCAGACCTGACCGAACAAAAAAGCTTCAGACACGTTCATCCCGAGTTCTTTATATTTTAAGGACTATAATGTGGACTGAATTACTTTCCTCCATTTTCAAAACTGTAGGTTAAATTGTGACGGAAATTCGCTGCTATTTCTTGCAAGGGGAACACTGACTTGAATGATGCTAAGTAACTAATATAAGATCCCAATCGTTGAAGAAAGCTTAAGATACTAGCTTTCTCGCAGCGAAATGACATGAGGAAACTATAGCTTAATATAATAGCAAGACTAATCAATATTTGTGGGAGAAATTGAAAAGAACGACAACAGAGAGCTATAACCGTGATTAAATGTTTTAGTCTTAAATTTCGTTAAATGAGTGATAACTCTACAAATACCAAATAATTGCAGTGCTCGATTGTCATTATTTAGGTAATCCTATGTTTTCCTTTTGAATTTTGATAATATCTTTATATTCTATCGTCATAGAGTCAACAAATGGAATACTAGCAATGTTTTTCACACAATATTATCCACTATACCACTCCTTGGAGAATGTGCTCATTTTTTTACACATATAAATTGAAAAGTATGTTATGATAATAATCATTTCAAATTCTTGCCACAAATAAACGTGAACAGCCATTTGCAACGTTTGACTAAAAAGGAGAATTACAAATGTCACTAAATGCGACTAGGGTATTAGAAAACACCTACATTGCTAGAAATAAGAGCTAAAATGTTCTAATGCACATGAAGGAAAACAATATGTGTGTGCGCGCACACACACACACACACACACACACACACACACACACACACACACACACACACACATATATATATATATATATATATATATATATATATATATATATATATATATATATATATATATATATATACATATATATATGCGTGCTCATATGTGTGTCTGTGTGTGTCATTGGGATAAGAGGTCATGATCGTAATAATTATTCTCCGATATCTTGATACAGTAATAAAAGCATTTGTAAATAGTTCGATTCGGGAATGTCTTCGCATACATTTTCAGTACAACCTCTCAGGAATAATATTATTCAATTTTGGATATTTCTCTGAATTAATTACAGTTTTACAATATTTCGTCCTAAAAAAAAAAAAGTAAGTGTACAAGTCTGATGATAAAGTTTCCTATCACGACAAACGAAATAAATATAATTATTCTAAAAAATGATCTTGTAAATTGCAACCATTGAAAAGGCAGTTTATGTATTCCCTACTTTATCGGAATTGAAACAAAAACAGATTAAAATTATTTGTGAAAACTTTGATTTCTAAACCTGCTTCCATTCTATACCTGTAAGAAATGTTTAATTTACATGCAGTTCAACATGCACACTAAAATATTTGTGCAGCAATCTCAAATATGATTAGTAAAGAAACAGATAAAGTATCGATTGAACATTTGTATAGCCAGAAGCAACACTCTCTGTGGAATTTAAAATAGAAACAAAAATGACTTCAAATTTTTGAAGGATTAATGTTTTATTAAAGAAATTACAATAGCAAAATCACTTTTTACATTTTTGTAATTCAAGTTCATTAAGCATTGTAATTGAAAACAACAAATATTTTTCAGAAAAAGAAAAAAAGAACACAAAAAAAAAACAAACGAAATAATGTAGATTGATTTCTCCAAGTGAGCTTAAATATATTAGCAAGCAATGTTATTCTGGAAAACTAAATCAGCTATGAGTATAATTTAAAAAATAATAAAAGCGTTAACTAAATAACGTAAAGTTAAACTGATTTTTCAACAAATTATAAGATTTAATTGTAAATTAGATACACTGATATTTTATCTACTTTAGATTCATTTATTTGTATTTTGATTCTCTAAATTGTAAACAATCACAGAACAATCGTGTCTCAAGATTGGATACGTTTGTCTTTTTTTTTGTTTTTTTTTGCATTAAAGCAGCCACCGAAATAATCATTGACGTTTAGTTACTTTGCTTTGATAAATGAATATATTCATTTAAATTGATTTATTTAAAGCATATTTGTATTTTCGATCAGTGTTAGTATTTATATTTGTTTATTTAGGAGCGATTAAGTGCAACATAATTCTCAATTTCTGTTAGATAATATGTGAATTAATGGCCATTGTTTTTTCCCTTCTCTGTGTCACAATTTCCCAAGACAACAAGCGCCAAGGAAATATAAATTGTTATCACATCATTATGAAAGCAATTATATTATAGCATTTGAATGAAAGTATTATAAAATGTAGTAATATGTGGTAATATAGCTACTGTCTACGACAGAAATTCACTATATATCATATTAATGACATTTCAGAATAATTTTTCGTCAATAGTAACGGGAAATAATTATTAAATTCTATAATAATAAAACTTAAAGTTACATTTTAATTTGCTCAATATCAAAAGCTGAATAGGTATTCTTTCGCTTGAGAAGATGCGGCAATTGAAATATTGAGTTATTTCCTTAATTTTAGTCTAAATATCGAAAAAAAATTGTGCAGTCAGAACTTTACTACCGTTTGAATGTTAAAAGTCCAGCGACCTATTTATATTTCAGTAATATAGATTAGAAAACCAATATTAAAATTTAATGACGTAACATCATTAACCTGCATTGAAATCGTAAAATAATCTGTCATTCCCATTACTGTTACTGGTTAAATATGATTGTCATCCCATAACCACAAAAATAATCAAATCGATGTGCAGTATATTTTCAAACCAGACTGATGTATATCATAACGTTATAACACTAGCGCAAATACCTAAATGAGATAAGAATTTCAAGTGATGATTATCAAAAATATTGTGGAACATTAGTTAGGTAAAATCAATAATAACAGCCACAAAGCTATATTCAATGCAATTTTAGATACTTTGCAATATGGATCAGACAATTTTTAAGATACATTCAATTTCGTGAGAAAAGACAATGAGAGATGCGTTAAGGAATTTTAGTAACTTGCATACATATAATTGCGAGGTTAAAAAATATGAATGAGTGTATGTGTTACCACTCGAAATTAATGTACATCAACATAGACAACCAAATTTTACCACAAACGCGAAATTTTTAATTTCTGAATGCAAGTTAGAAACCGATAATATACACACACACGCACATACACCTCTATGTCTATATATATATATTTCTTTTTCAGATCTGCTACTAGATCTTCACAAAGAAAAGGAGAGACAGAAAAATAGGGGAAACATCTTACCTATTTGAAGACTATGAAAATATTTACAAAACATTTCATTTAATTTTTACTTCAATCTAATAGTTTGTCTTCTTAATTAATATCTACCTTTGTCTTACTCTTCGTTGAAAAAGACAAAAAGACTGAAACCGGCACAAACCATTACAAATGTATTTCATGATGAAATTATTTTAGCATTTTCTACCTTGTCTTGTATTTCTTACACGCGCGCGCGCACACACACACACACACACATTTATGCCAGTAAAGAAGGTTTTTCATGGACTGACGGGGAAATTAAGAAATCTATGTCTTAGTATGATGAAAAAAGAAAAGCACGTAGATTAAACGATTCACTTTCGTGGATTGGTACGTATTAAAATTAGAAAAGTGCCAACGAAAAAACTTGACGTCCTTTGATCAGCTCTAAAACTCGAGTATGGACCGATTGTAAAAACTATATATTTGATTCGGTTTCGAAAATTATGGTAGAGGAAATATTATGATATTCCGTAAATTACAGGTTATTTAAATGTCCAGACATTCAGTTGAATGATAAGCTAGATGAGCACACACACACACACACACATATATATATATATATATATATATATATATATATATATGCAAGTATGTATATATGTACGTATATATTTATATATATATATATATATATATATATATGTATATATATATATATATATATGAGTGTGTGTGTGTGTGTGTGTGTGTTTATACGTGTTTATGCATATATGTGTGTGTGCTACTTTTTCGCATTTATGATTTATGAACATGTGTGACTCTTTTTCGGATTTATAATTTGCTGACGATATATATATATATATATATATATATATATATATATATATATATATATATATGTATATATATATATATATATATATATATATATATATATATATATATATATATATATATATATATATATATATATATACCGTGTGTATGTGTCTGTGTGTCTATGCGTGAATATGTTTATGCATATATGGTCTTATATGTGTATTCACCAATAATCGTATGCAGATATTAGCTCATACATACAAAAAAGAAGCTATAATATATTTAACGTTTGCTACTTTTTTGAAGTAATCATTAATGAAAATCGTACGATGATTTTTACTTTTTGCATTTGATTACATAGAAAACGTTGAGTGTGAGTATGTCTGTTTGTTTATTAGTTCAATGACGTCACTATTTTGATGATTTAATCTGCGATTCATTGGAAGTGTGTTTAGAAGGTCAAATTATTGAGAATATATAGTGAGCTATAACTTTCAGTTATTTTTATAATTAAATCATTTATTTATTAAAAAATCTCACTTAAATTGAAAAAGTCATTTTGCTGTTTTCCATGCTTCATTGAATCAGATATTTACACAGTAACAGTAATTTAAGGATATTAAGAAGTATATTAGTATATCATTAATATATAATGCAAAATTATACTTCGATATTCGCAATCAATCGGGGACACACTAATGCACACACACATACAAAAGTCTAAAATCAATTTGCTTTACTAACTTCAACGGGGGCGGAAATATAAATTTTGTTATAATTTATTCTCTGAGGTCATGTTTGAAAAAGAATCGATTAAATGTAGGTTCTCAAAAGAAACTTGCTACGAGTGGAGATTATTAGAAAATGTTTACATTTTGCTTATAATTCGAAGCTAGTACATTCTTTCATTTACATGTACAGTTGCATAAATTATGCATGAGGTAGAGTTGCCAGAACTGACATAATTTATACTAGCCGGCTGTGTATGTTTAGCCAAAATATGAAGGCATATTTACATAGAGAGACATTTACCCTCTTGTTAGATATCCTTTTCTTCGTAATAATTTACTCTTGTTCATATGAATATTAAACATGCGATATTATGCACAATGCGAGAAAATAAACGTCACTAGTAATTTCCAAACTGTAAGTTTGATTAAAATCAAATTTAAGACAGATTTATTCCGTGATGTCTCCTCTCTTTCAAGGAATTACATTTCACGAGTTTTGGAATCTGACGTCTGTTGAAGGTGAGAACTTTAAAGACGGCAGTTCAAAGAATTACATTCGAGCACTTCAATAATAAGTTTCTTTGAGTTTTCTTAGGCTACTTTACAAGTCTGTTCGCGTAATGATTAAAAATGTAGAGGAACAACATGACAATGGCGGTGGGCATAGATAGTACTGTGACTGCGTACTTATTCCGAAAAATATGTAGGAATATACGAATAATGCTGTACTTGGTGCTGCATACATAGATACACAGATAGACAGACAGACACACTGATAGATAAATGGATGTATATATAGATAGATAGATAGATAGATAGATAGATAGATAGATAGATAGATAGATAGGTACATACATACATACATATTTATTCTCGGTGTGGGAAGTTCAAAGAAGTTATGTCCGACTACTTACAATAGATAACTCAAACATAAATCTGAGGTTGAATAAACACTTAAGTCATAATCGTTAGTTCGACAGCACTCAAAAAGGTCATTGGAGCATACACAATATAAAGAATGAAACATTGAAAAATTAATAACCTAATGCATATTAAAATACATAATCTCAAACTATTTACTAATATAAACATTTATACACATTCAAAATTGTTTCGAGTGCAGACTTTACTTTCAATTAAAGATTTTTTTTTTTGTGAAATAGAATAGAAATATTGTTTAAGCGTGGCTTGTAACTGTTTTGTTTAGAAAAGATATGTTTTCTTTCGTTTCCGTATTCTAGGTTATACTGCGGAAGCTCGCAGTGGTGTTTTGGAATCTATGATTCTTATAAAATAAGAATGAAATCAATGGAGATGCTTGAGTTTGTGAATCAGTGTATTTGACGTAATTTCCGTATCTGTTCATGACATAGACAACAATAAGTTGCAGTGCATCTTAGAAAGGCTGACGTTAAGCGTCTCAACATTTTGCACTAAGATACCTGTTCTCCTACCGATGTTCATCATATATATATGTATATATATATATATATATATATATATATACACCATCCCTGTATTCATAGATGTTAGGAAATTCTTGGCGATCTTTATTCTGCTTTACAACCCCATCGAATTACGTTATGCTACGGAGTGATTCAATCAGTTTGAGACTAACTGATGATATCGTCTGACATATTTATGCGAAAAAAAAACATTATCAACATTTGAATTATACTTTCTATTAATAGAGAGAAATGAACCCTCTTCTATTATTTTCTAAATGGAATATTTATGGAATATGCATGAATGTATATTGAATAAACCAAATGATCAATTCGTATCACTCGTCATCGAAATCTACAGTCTAAATGGCAAGAACTCAAAGCGTTCTCTATTCAGCCGTTAAAATTTGGCCCGGTTTCGACATATACGTAGAGCATCATAGTTTAGGCATAAATACTAGCGCTGTATAAATAGCTCCATGAATGTTTAGTAGGTGAATATAAATTTGAGCGGCAGACAACAGCAAACTATCTTATTTTATCTCATGGCAGTACTTTGCTAATTATAACTGCATTAATAATACTTTCTATTATAGTCACAACGCATCATACACTGGGGTAGGAATCCGTCGATCGCATTGACACCGTTGTTCAACTCAGGGCAAAGACGATATTTGCGGACATTGAATTCAGGATGTAAAGACGGACGAAATGGTTTTAAGCTCGCCGTCTAAACTATATTAATAATAAATGTATTTTTTTCTTAATGCAGTTTTAAATAAATAATTTTCATATATACTTATATGTGTGTGTGCGCGCATGTGTGTATGCATATGCGTGTGCATGTATGTGTGTGCGTGTGTGCGTGTGTGTGCGTGTGTGTGTGTGTGTGTGTGTGTGTGTGTGTGTGTGTGTGTAAATATGTATCTGCATGCGTGTGAAAGTGTGTGTGTATGATGTGTTATGTATGCTTCCGTGCGTTTGTTCGCGAGTAAACTTGCCCGAAATCATATCCATCTAAAGAAATGTTTGTTTTCCACGAAACTAATTATATATACGTTGCAAACATTTACGGATAAAGCTAATATTTGTAAATTCAACCTACTCGTCGACTAGCATGCTCTCATAATACTTCTTGAAGCAATTATACCTATCTATCAAACTATCAGTCAGTCCATCAATCCATCCATCCTCCATGATAGATCGCTGACCACTACACATATATATTTTTTTCTCTCCTTGTTTCTCTTGTTTCTTTCTGTGTTCCTTTCTGTTGAAGAGCGTAGACTCGAAACGTTAAAGACTTTCTCTATTCCCGAACGTTATACTAATACATCCATTTGTTGTTTACACCACCTGTCTTCGTCTGTTGTTTTTTAGTGAATTCTCCGGTATATATATACAAACATGCATACGTACATCCATTCATACTTATCAAAAAGTAAAAATAATTAATCATAAATTATTCCTAACTGAAACGCAGCTTTTATCGTTTATGTGCCAAATTACACCGTGCATTCAAATATTGTTGGGGAACAAATTACCATTTTAATCTATACTAAATTTTGTAATTGTTATCTTTCATAGTAGAACAACTTAGGTAGATTTTCTTTGTCTGGCCATGAGACAATGCATTTCGGTTGTATAGCATTACTTCAATATGAACTTACTCCGAGATTCTGCAGCTGTTGTAACTGAAGACACGTAAAATATAATGGGATCCTCTGGTAAAGCAGTCTCTCTACTTTGAATTGTGTCGACTGATTAACCTTTTGATATACCTGTCCATTGCTCAGTCATTATTGCTCAACAGACAATTACATGCATACTCATATATGTGCTTTTGTTAGTGGGTCTAAGGGTATTCACGTTTGTGAATCTGTAGTAGTAGAAGCTCATATTCGTCATGGGATTTGTTCTCTCTCTATGCGAAAATACTACTTTTGTTCAAACAACAATGAATTCCGTGAAATATTTAAAATAAATAATGTTGCGGATATTTCCTTTGTTTCACAGATGAATTAAATTGCTCTTAGAATTCCTTGTGTTGGTTATATCGTGATTTTCATAGTTACGTAACTAAGTGTAACAATAAGTGCAGTTCGAACGTAATTCTTTCGATACAATGAAGGAATATATACAACAGCTGCCGATTACGCATCGACAAACCATAGATATTGTAGGTTTTGTTTGAGAGTTGATATAGCATTCACAACAAATGGACAATTCCATTCCAGTGCATCATGTATTTGTTATTTTATACAGGGACGTAGGAACAGTATCGATTTTCTCCTTTCGCCTGCATGTGATGGAAAATTATGCCGGGAGATTCCAACAAATGTTTCTTATGTTAAAATCTTTTGCCATTAATATTTACTCTAATTCGTGCACACAATTTTATATATAGAGGTATGGATAGATAAATATTTATACTTATATACAGCACAGACATACTCACAAACATAGCCACAAAGACTCGCATACACATATACTTATATATATATATACATATATATATATATATATATATATATATTTCATTTTGGGATTTGGTTTGCAAGATTCTTTATGTGAGTTTGTGTGTTGAAGCATATTCTGTTGCGTTTGGGGAGAGTCATCTTCTTTTTGTGCCTTATAATTTAACACACTCAGCGGTAAAATTTTCACTTATTCCTTATTTTATTTTCCTAAAATTTTCGTTGCAACCGTTTCAATAGTCTTGATTCTGTCCATTAATTACACTGCGTACCTTTTTGTTTGTTTGTGCGCATGTGTATTGGTCAGTGTGTGCGTCTATATGTTTGTGTGTGAAATGTGTTTGTATATGTATGCACCTTGTGTCTCCTTGTGTGTGCATGTCTGCGTGTGTGTGTGTGTTGCAACTATGTACCTATCCGTCTGTATGGTGATCTGTTTATTTTCATATCCATATGCTTACATACATGTGCATATACACACATTGCACAAACACACACACACGCATACACACACACACACACACACATATTGACAGATTACATCATCTGTAGTTTAAGTTGTTTAGAATGTACATAGATATTCGTATGATGTTAATTATATGACAGAAATATATTGGGTGCATAATCCTGCTTCTAGTCCAACGTGAAGCCGGAACCGTGTAACATATCATGTAAAATGGTCTCGTGGATTACTCTTACTATTCAAATTATACTGATTTATAATTCTAGATTAACGAACATCGTAACAGATAATGTCTAATCTTCGAAAATTAAGTCATATAAGATATGTTTACTTATGTTCTGAGAACAAATCATGCCTGAGTAAACACTGAACATGAATCGGCAAACAAATGATTAAATAGGCAGTTAATGTTCACTATAAAACCTGACGAAAGCAATTGTAACAATGCACAGTCAGCAAAATGTGAATGGTCAAGAAATTCGGTGTTTTTTGAATTCCAAGTTCCAAGAAGTTTTTCATTATTACACTGTGTACAAGTCTCTAATAACCTCCTCCGCTCCAAGTACCCAAACCATCGACACATATGCACACACATATACATACCTAAATACACAAATAGATGCATCGACATCAATATATACATACATATACATACATATATATATTTATATATGCACAGATATGCATATATATACATACATAAATATATGTATATATGTATATATACATATACATATATATATATATATATATATATATATATATATATATATATATATATAATATATATATATATATATATACAATATATATATATATATATATATATATATGTATATATATATATGTATATATATACACATATACATATATATATATATGTGTGTGTGTGTGTGTGTGTGTGTGTATGTGCGTGTATATATATATATATATATATATATATATATATATATATATATATATATATATATATATGAGTCTGTGTGTTTTTGTATGTACCGATATTATATTGGGAGATGTGCACACTGAAGAAGATAAATGAGAGGGCAAGTGCAACAAACGTAGACCAGATATTAGAAATATATTTTGCGCGAACAAAATCAATATCGGATGCAATTGAAACAGTAAGCTTTATAGGAAATTCAATACCAAAAGCAGCATCAGCATCTCTATGTATAGCAGTAGCTGCAGCACTGGTAGCTTTAGTGAGAACCAGAACATGCTAGGTACATAAATAACAGCAACAATTTTATTACACCAGTAATATAGACGGTCAATCTAACGGGAATCTGGAAAAGCAGATAATTTTCTGTGATTATAGATTTAGATTCTCTTAGCATGTCTAAAACTGCGATATTGTGCATTTCAAGAGATTATTATAGTAGCCATGTTTTACTTAACTATAAGACTATGTTCAATTTTAATAACAGAAAATACAGGGAAAATAAGTTTTATTCTCCTGCGGCATGGTTAGAAAAGATTAATACACCAAGGGTATCATCGAAATAATTTGCTGAAGACAATAAATTACTAGCCACGAAATGGAAATATCACCCGTATATAATCTGTGAATATTGAATAAACCTGTTGCACTTTTCTTACATCAAGGAGCACAAGGCATTCTGAACACCGTAACAAGAAATACAGAACCGAGAGAATGTTGCGATATCCGCAGCATTTATTTTCAAAACACTTGTAATTTTATATATGGTGTATTATCTCTTTAAAGTGGAACTATAACTGAGAAATGGACTCTTAGCTGTGGGAAGACTTCTAAGTTTCAGAAATTTCGCTTCTAAGAGAAGCAAGGTGTCTTTGCGTAAGTAATACTAAAATAGTCACAAGAAAACAGGATTGTGTATCCGTGTAGTTGGTAATGGCAGAGCAAACTCCTTCAAATTTCAAGTTTCCTGCTTTAAACAAATGGCAGATTACAAGAGATAAGTGAAAGTTAGGACAAAATCTCAGATTTCGCAAACCTTAATTCTTTTAAGGCCGTCTTGGAACCAAATAAAACAACAGCAGCAACCCCTCCTCCCCCATCCACTTCTTCCTCCTCCTCTTCTTCTTCTTCTTCTTCTTCTTCTTCTTCTTCTTCTTCCTACTCCTCCTCTTCTTCTTCTTCTTCTTCTTCTTCTTCTTCTTCTTCTTCTTCTT
This sequence comes from Octopus bimaculoides, assembly GCF_046866305.1. NCBI lineage: Eukaryota > Metazoa > Mollusca > Cephalopoda > Octopoda > Octopodidae > Octopus > Octopus bimaculoides. The sequence continues at coordinate 55,163,921 of NC_142942.1, forward strand.
CTTCTTCTTCTTCTTCTTCCTACTCCTCTTCTACTTCTTCCTCCTCGTCGTCGTCCTCCTCCTCCCCGCCGCCGCCGACTCCGCGACCGCCAACACCACCACCACCACCACCACCACCAAACTACTACTGCCACTACTACTGTATGCATAGATAAGTGCCATTCGTATGTATAGTTTTTATTCATAAAACATGACATGTGATACAATATTAATATCATCATTTGAACATGTCGAGAATTTAGCTCTTACTCATTGCTGTATCATGCACTCAAGAGTAAGATTAGCGAAAATAGTAGACTTAGAAGCATTAAATTAATGAAATGCTTTTGCAGAGAGAGTTTTCAAAATGTGAGAACTTTGTTGTGATCTCATACATAAATCAGTTAATTAAATATATGGATGTATGCATGAGGTTATGTATATATGCATGTCACACACACACACACATAAATGTATGAATGTATGTATATGAGCACATCTATATGTATGTAGACACACACACACAGACACACACACACACACACACACACACACACACACACTTTCCAATGAGAGAACTGTCTTTTGAGACTTCCAAATATTTATATATTTGATATTCTAGCTGCCATCCATTATTTCTAGAATGTGCAATAAATAAAAACATATGTTAGCACACATTTATTCACGTACATGTTGCCGCACTCGCTTGAACTTTCAAGCAAACGTGCAGTCACATGCACACGCAAAAACACACATATGCACACACGTGCACACTGAAAGAGTGATGCACAAACAAAACGCATTCATATACTTGCATACACACACATACGTACATGCATACATACATGCATAATACTTACATGCATACACACACTAGCACACATATATATATATACATTCACATTAAATCACGTGTATATACAGTCATATTTTTAGGCATAGACTAAGTGTCTGTCTCTGTGGGGAAAGTGTTAGTATCGGTTGGTTAAGCAGGCACCAGATTGAGTTAATGGCTTCTATGTTTATAGTTTATAGAAGGCAATAATTAGAGAGTTTCGGTTAATTTCGTTGGACGAGAGACATATATATGATAGCAATTATTTCCGTTGGGCAAAAGCATTAAAGAAAGATCAATAAATAAATACAATCACAAAATAGTCAACATCATATATTATCAGGCTTCTAACCAATGTTCTCATTATAAGTTTCATCAATAGAACCCGCATACGTGTTCATCCGTATTCCTTGACATAATCTCCGAAGGCATCTCTTTGCTATTAGCATGGCAAACAAGCACTAACATCATCACCAATGTGATGAGAATAGGATCAAATAAGGCCTCTGATCATATCCTAAAATTTGTATTACATAGTTTATACAGTTCTCGATAGTGAGTCTGAAACAACTAAATTATCAAGGTTGGAGTATCATTTATCATAGTTCGTTTCGTTCAGCAACAATGGCCCCAGTATCTCATCTAATAACAACGTAGTCATCATTCCAACCACCCGTTAAGCACCATTTATACCGCCACATCTTCACCCATACCTTTTTAACCGCACCGCAATCAGCAACAGCTGACATGACAACAACTGTAGCATCAAAACGTGTACCAAGAACACAATCACCAATAACAGGGTCATTAGCATTTTCAACAAAATAACATGAATAACCACAAAAGGATAAACATTATTATTTGGATGGGAAAAGTGATGATTTTGTTAACGAGTATGTTCCAAAGTATAATTCTAGTACTTTATTGTATGCGTGTTATTAATTGAAATATGAATTTTTCTCTATTTACCAATCCTCTGATTTGGCACTTCATTCTTGACCCAATCACATAAACAGCTGGCACGCGGAACTGGGTACAACTGCAAACATTCTGCCCAAGCAATAACTGTCTCTTTTTACATTCAGCGGTTTATCATTTACGTTCATTTCCCTACCTCTTTTACGTTGATGCGAGTACAATGATTTAGTGTCATGCTGATGACAAAGAAATGCATAGGCTAGCGTTGAGACATAGACACTTGAGCCGGCTAAAAATGTTCAAAGAATATGTAATGAATAATTCAGGGGAAATTGATTGAAAAATTTGAAATCAAGGCCATATAATTAAATTACTTTGTGACTATGTTCTGTTGGCATGTTCAACACTATGACGGAAAAAAATTAGTACCCGTTGAAGGAATAGGTGTGATCACGAGGTATTTCAGGCACTAGTTACTAGTATGTTATAAATACAATAGCGATGTTGTTCTAGCATGGTGAAATGAATAAGCAAAGGTTTATTCAAAAGTATGATTAATGTTGAGCACAGGGTTCTTATGAGAAATTTTGTAACTATACATATCATCAAATATTCTACGGAAAAATAATAATTTACAGAGATATTAACATCTCTGCTTCTGTCATTGATAATGGGCACATTTAAATCCAATGGTTCTCATTTGTGTACATGACACCGAATGAGTGATTGAACGTTAATGTACTACGTTAATGTACTATGTTAATGTACTAAGGTGGTGAGTTGGTAAAATCTTTACCACGCCGGGCAAAAAACTTAGCGGCATTTCGTCCGCCTTCACTTTCTGATTTCAAATGCTGACGAAGTAGACTTTGCCTTTCATACTTTTCGTGGTCGATAAAATAAGTATCAATTGAGCACTGGGATCGACTTAATAGATTAAACCCTTTCCACGGCACTGCTGGTCTTGTGCCAAAACTTGAAGTCAATGTACTAAGTATTATAAAATTAAATATTTATAGTAAACATGCCTAGTACCCATTGATACATGCTCTATAAGTTGTAATAACAAACATTATCATCATTGATTCCTTGTTGAAAAGTGCTCGAATTTACCGACGTAAAAATTGCTTCCGTTGGGAGGAATCACCTATGTTGGAAGTATTTAGTCCAATTACACTGTTTTAGGAATATCTTCTCACGCTATTGCACCTGTCACGATCTGCTGAAACGCTGTCATTTCTCACCTAAGTTATTAAAAAGAGCAAACAAATAAAAGGAAGAGTAAAGCTAAACGTTTGCAATATTCAGAATTTAAATAAAACAAAGATTACGAATATTTAATCGCTTAAATAACTTGAATTAATTTATTAGGTTGAAAAATTTGTGAGCATTTTGAAAAAAAAAAAATTCCGTTAAGACGGCCTATCACGGAAATATGCTAACATGACAAAAATGTAAATATATTTTCCCGCACGGTAAACACCTATTAAGCAGAATATGTGAGTGACTGTATTTCATCTTTTATTTTAGTTTTATTTTGCTTGAACAGGTTTCCGTTTAAGAGCTGAAACTGCACCGAAGGGAAATGAGAAAAGAGAAAGGAAATTCATTTTTTAATATATTGTTTAAACATTTATCCTATTGTTTTAGCAAGATCAAAGAATAAAAGCTTTTAAAAAATAATCGCTTAATGTTACACTTACAGCATGCAATTTGATAGTTATTGCTACTAAAATATTGTGTGACGAAACCTTTGATATATCATAATTAATAACAAAATATAATATACACATATGTATAAAAACATACACACCTACACATCGTTTTGTTGAGATGACTTTTGCTACACAAACAAATATTTGGTTAATAGCCACACTTTAGAATTCGCAATCATTATGGAACACAATACTACTTGATGTCCGGTACCGACTTTCTGTATAACCTGACAGGTGATAATTGGTCTGTGTTTTAAAAATTCTGTTAGAAATTCCCTGGTGTTCTAACTGATTAATGCAGGCATTCACCGAAGTTTAGTTGAGCGTGTCAATAAGAATATGTTGGCCTCAGGAGAATCACTGCGGTCCATTTACTGTAATAAGTGTCAATCTAAAATTATTCGCTCTATGTACGAACACATTAGAGTGGTATATTGTTGGCCATTACCTCAATATCTCAGATAGTTCCAATAGATCACACAGAGGAAAAAAGCCATACTATAACATGTTTGATTAGTACACGAAGATTGATGGCAGTCGCAAAAATAGGACAAATAAATGCATGCATTCAATTAAAATTTTTACATTCATGAGATTAAAAAGAATAAATTCTATAGTCACTAATACTGACTGTTCTATATCGATGATCAAGAAATGCACACTCGCATATTGTTGCTGAACAATATACATTATGTAATACATGATACCAACAGGTCAGTAATTTGAACAGCCTCAACACTTTAGATAAGATCTGTATTCTTTAGATTGCCAAACAGAAAGTATAGGTCTTGACATTTTACCTTCCGGTACAATACGCATTAGAACTAACACTTATCAGAATAGCATCAAAGTAGCATTTCTCTTTCCCTCCCGCTCTCACTATCTTCACGAATTATAGATCTCGATATCTATGCAAGTTTTCTATTCCATTGATTTCTAACATCTGAAAGGCGATGCAGTGGTCATAAGCACAAGACAGCTCAGCATCTTCAATCTTTCTCCTATCCTCACGTTATAATTTCAATGTAGCACTGAAAATTGTGATGTTTCATTATGTTGTAAACGTGTAAATTGGTCAGCTGGCAGAATCGTTAGCATTACGGGCAGAATATTCAGCGGCATTTGTTCTGGTTTTATGTTCTGAGTTCAAATGAAAGGTTAAATAGATATTATCGAAATTTATACCTGTTAATGCAGGGCGTCCAGCTACCTGATATATATGAATTAGTAATGTATCCTACAAAATAAACATTCGAGATAAATGGTTCACATTTCCATTTATTCCTAAAATACGATTTGTGATTATCACAAATTCATGTGAAAAGGTTAAACGGTATTTTTAAACATGTAATGATTTGCTCTAAATGTATTTCTTGGGTTGGCGATAATCTTTGCCTACGCCTTATCCACCAAATAAAGTTTTTATAAACACTATTTAAGAAGGGTTTGACTGTCACTTAAATCCAATAGTTATTTGTCGTTCTAAGCCAGATACAGCTGTGCATCGGCATGATAGCTATCATATAGTTCTTAGCAGTCACTACCTTTCAATGTGACAAAGCCTTTGCCATGGGTATTAGCAAAGAGTTTTCTATTTGCTGGTGAAAGAAACCCAATTAAAAATATTCATACACTTGGCTAATCTTACAGTTATATATTTTCCATTCTCAAGTCTGTTGTTTGCTGCCAGTTACTTCATGTGTATGGATGGAGGAAATTGACTAAAAGAAGAGGCGAACCTGAATCACACAATCAGTTTCTTTGTAGCGACAACAACACTGCATGATGAACATTGCTATTCATATATATACCGTCGAAAAAAGTTACATATTCTTACATAAATTTAATATGAATTTACAGCCACGCGTGACACAAATAATAATTCATGATATACAAATAATTGCATGCCATGCTAGGAATGCCGAAAACCATATACTCAATAAATAGTTATGCATAAATACAATGACGTACGAACGCATAACCAAATATGCTTGAACATATATACACGCGTACATAGTCCTACACAGAACCACATAGATGTATATACGTATCAAATATTTATCTTTTGCAATTAGGTATACCCCTTGTATACATGAAATATATGAAATTCCGTGCTAGAATTTTCTAGAAAGGTTTATTTACATGACACCACATATCAACAACCTCTCCATTCAGGGGAAAAATAATGGAATAAACCATCACGGATATAGACTCAAAACGAGACTATTAAATCGTAGTTTCCAAGGTATTCTGCAATCAAGGTATCGATTTAGTGTTCGTTCCCGGTAGTTTATATTTATCGAATGCTAACGACATAACACTAACCTATCTCCTATTCAATAAGTATGATTCTGTGCGTTATAGGGAGTGCAAATAACTCTATCAGTGTCGATATGTAGGTTCTGTTGAGAAATTCGCTTTCAAAGAAAGAAATTCCAGGTTCAATCCATTTCTCACCATCTCCACGAATTGTCGATCCATTAACTTTCGGTCGACTGAACCAGTTCGACTGAAATTTAGTAGACAGTAGACAAACTTTGTTCCATTTCGTAACATGACATTTAACAATTATTTGAAGTTTCAATTTAGTCGCACAAGTTAACATTCTAACATTTCCAGGTGGCCTGCGTACAAGAGTTTGAAAAAAATCAATCAGTGAGTTACACAAGTCTTCAGCATGAGTATAATTTTATTATCGTACAGACATCGTCCATGTACAATCAGAATTGAAGAGATTTCAATGAAGCTGATCGAAATTTTACTTTAAAGAAGCCAAGTCGATGATCAAAATGGTTTTGAGAGTGTATATAATATGCTCTACTTTTTTGAACTACTCATGTTTTCTGTTTAGTAGGTTTCTTGTTGACTAAATTCTTGTACTAAAATTGCACCTAAAATCTCTAATTCCTTAAAGAAAACAGCTAATTAATATAATATTTCATTAGACATATTTCCACCACAATGGGGAAAATTGAATCTACAATATTATGGCGTTAATCGAGTAATCACTTGTGCAAAATTTTCTCTAACCTTCCAAGAACACAATGGTATATTCCAAAGAAAGCACATACAACAGAAGAGTTTGCATCAAGATAAACAGTTTATAGCACAACGTTTTATGGCGTCGCCTGTAATATTTTAGCATGGAACATGTGAATTCAATGCTATTATATACCTTATCCAATTTCCTTTTACTGGTTTCATTCAGGAAACAATATTTCACAGAGAACAATATAAAGTTAGAAAATCCAGAAATTACTTTTTTGCTTGTTTGTTTATGTTTAAAGCTTATTATAAACATGGTTGATTATTTCCTTTTAATCATGCTAACGGCTCCAGACGTTTATTCACAGCAGATTCTATCTTGCAGAAATTCATATGATCAGATTATATCTGCAAGAGCCATCAGACCTGCCGACAGGAATGCTAAACTCGGATATTCATTAAACTTATAAATAACTTTCTTTCGGAATATTTTCTTATTCCCACTTGTTTCTGCTCTTCGCTGAATTGGTTTACCGTTGAGACATAGTTTTATGTTCCATTAAATGAGCAATGAGTTCAGCGAAGATCAACATTGTTTGAACAAGAAACAAATTTAATATTATACCGAACATTCTTAGTTATATAAAGAAATAGTGAACTTACAAAACAAGACAGTTTGCTTTAAAACAATTCAATGAGGTAGAGTTTTTTTTTTATTAGAGATTTATATTCAAAAAGGACATACCAAAAATAGACAATCATTAGAAGTAGAATATTGGTAAAATTTATGTATGTATGTATGTATGTATGTATGTATGTATCTATCTATCTATGTGTCTGTATGTCTGTCTATCTGTGTGTCTTTATATCTATCTGTCTTCATGTCTATCTATCTATCTATCTTTCTATCTATCTATCTATCTATCTATCTATCTATATTTAACTATATTATTCTTATCGATCGATTAATACATCACCCTGTATATCTATTTATCTAGGTACATTTACGTGTGTATGTACGTGTGTATGTACGTGTGTGTGTATGTATGTATGCATGTGTGTATGTATACGGATACACATACATATCTCACTGTCTCTCCTTACATAAGTGTGTGTGTGTGCATGCGTGATGCATTTATGTGTATGTGTGTCTAAGTTTATATGTAAACTTGGAACATACTATTTAGGCTAACATTCAATACCATTAACAATAAATATTACATGCTGAATAGATCACCATGTTGTAGTATCGATGATTTTGCAACCATAATTTACGCATTTGGTTTTATTACTTTCAACTTTTAATACTTTCAACTCAAGAGCGGTGTCGCCAAGACACACACTAACACACACATACGCACACACACACTTACTCGTATGTATATTTAACAATTTAATAAAATCATCCACTATTTTTTTTTTTTACCAGATTAGAAAATACTAACACATATTTCTATTGTATTCATGGATTTGGGGTCCTTAGATGGGATACGGTCTACTGATTCCTTTATGAAAACTTCTGCTTACTTTCGACGAGATTACATTCCAATACAGAAACTGTTCATCTATACAACTTGAAAGTATATAGCAGCATTACCACACCGAAAATAATAGATACATACACACACATATATATATGAGGGCCGAGTGGTTAGTTAAGTTGTTGCGCTCACGATTGCGGGATTGTGGTTTCGATTCCCAGACAGGGCGTTGAATGGTGTTCTTGAGCAAAGGACTTCATTTCACGTTGCTCTGCGATCATTTCGACACCTGGCATGAGACGCCCAGTTGCACTTGTAAAGTTGTAAATGTAATGTCGATCTTATGGACGAAGTGAGCTTATGTGTACACAAGCATTTGATCATTATCAACGAATCATCTGTGTAGTTGTTCGATAAGTAAGGAATTACCGAACCCTCGTACGTCGCCTAACGACGTGAAACTCCATTGTATATATGTGTATGTATGTATACATATGTGTATATATATATATATATATGTGTGTGTGTTTGTGTGTATTTATTTATATGTATATATTTATATAATTATATACATATACATATATAGAAAGAAGGGAAGGAGAGAGAGAGAAAGATAGAGAAAATGATAGATAGACAGATAGATAGATAATATCTCATGGAGTCCAGCAAAATTTTGCGTTCCTTATTCACAAAGGGATATGCTTTTTAGTTATAAATAATACTGTTTACTATTCCTTTGATTACCTTACAAACGCATCAACGTCTATTTGTGTGCATCGGTACAGATTTTCCTAGTCACATCCGTAAATATATAAATGAATGCTTCTATTTCGTGTTGTACTTCTTCTTTCCTCTCCTCAAATTTATTTGCAAAATAGTTATCATGTATTTTACTGCTGAATGTTGATTTTCCTATATGTTATCTGTTACATTTAGTGTATATGCATATTAATATGCTCGGCGAATATTTATTAGAAATACGGATCAATATACAGTGTGAACTTTAACATCGGTTGGTCTTTCAGAAGCAGATATAAATCAGTCTAGTCACCCGTTCATACAAACAGAAAAAATACACAAGATTGAGTGTAGGAATTTCAGTGATAAACTGCGTTTTTGTAAACAACTATGATCACTAGAAACATAACTGCTATTTTACTTTGTTTCTCACTTTCTCTCCATTTCCATTTATTGAGGTATACACTTAGACATATATAAACACATTTCTTTTAGTTTATCTATCTATCTATCCATACATACATAGATACATACACACATACATACATACATACATACATACATACATAAATAAATAAATAAATGCTTTCATCATGAGTTAATCTACAAAAAACAACTCTACTTGAAACACAATCAAATAAATGTTGTAAGCAAATATAGCTTCAAATAAAGATGTGGATCTGTTGATCACTGATACTCGCTAATTATATTTAATAGGAAATAGCGTTAATTGTGAAGGAAAGCATGTCACATATTTCTACAGCAGATCACATGAAGTCTTTCTCATAGTATTTCTATTCTTCCGGTACTAGGAAAATGTTCCCACTTTTTCCAGCCCTACCTGTTTTTGGCTTTCACTATGATCTCCGTGGATTTGGCTGAACCCGTTTAGAATTAGGTCCCCCGCTTATCTCTTTGACAGGATTTTATATTTAGATCCATTAGATGACCACATTTTCTACAAACACAGCACGCCGTGCATTTATGCTCCGACCGGTAGAAGCAAATTTCATACCTATATATATTTCTTAAAAATACCAAACATCATGATGGACTGAAAAATAAGACACTGTATTACCATGAATACAATAATGCACTTCTTCGACATCTACGTATGCTCACACGAAGTGTGAATAATAAAAGAAGATATAAGAATAAACACGCGTTAAAAGATATGCTGATATATTTGGACAAGGATCTGATAGGTGGAACGTTTAACATTCATTATAAATACATACATAAATGTATATATATATATATATATATATATATATATATATATATATATATATATATATATATATATATATATATATATATATATATATCTTCTTAAGCTTTATTAAATGTATTGTATATTGTATGTAAAGAAGGAGAAATATTAGTATATGGAAATAAAAGAACATAATCATTCATCAAGCTGGATATATTCCCATATACACGTTTATATATATACATATATATATATATATATATATATATATATATATATATATATATATATATATATATATATATATATATATATATATATATATATATATATATATATATATATATATATATACATACATATATATATATATATATATATATATATATATATATATATATATATATATATATATATATATATATGCACAGACACACACACGTACATACACATACAGAGACATAAAAGAATAGCTGTTCAGCTAATAGGATAGAATTATTGGTATAAAAAGGATAGTGTAATATATCCTAATGTATTGCAAAAATGTACTGAAATTAATTGCAGGTTCGGACGGAACTTGCTTAGTAATTTATGGCTTTTTGCTCCACAGACATTAAGACGCACGTCCACACACGCAGACACAAGCGGATTCCCATACTTATATATACCATTTTATGGCCTTCCATAAAAATAAAACAATAAGACAAAAATATATATATATTCATGTGTACATTTATATCTATATACACATATATGCATATATATGTATCTGTATACACACACACAAACACACACACACACACACACACACATATGTATATATATATATATACATATATAAAAGTAGATATAGACAGATATATAGACCGACAGACAGATAGATAGGTAGATAGATAGATAGATAGATAGATAGATAGATAGATAGATGTGTGCATGCATGTATCTGTATGTATGCGTGTATTTAAGTATATCTGTATATTTCTAACCTTTATTCGTTTGTTTTGGTACAATTATAAATTATACCCTTATTACCTCAGACGCAACACTGTACATATTTCTGTCATATTCGTTTGAAAGATCTGTTTGAATACACACACACACACAAATATACCCACACACTCCCACACACACACATCCCCCCCCCCACACTCCAACACACATCCCCCCCCACTCCCCCCCCCCCCACATTCATTTATATTTAAAGCGATATGTTATTATATATATCAACATACACTCGTGTGTACGCGCCGGTTTGTAGTCACAATGTGTTATATCTATGAATCATTTTTGCAAAGCTATTAATAAAGTGTATAGTAGGAAGGTTGCAAACATTGCAGGAAGACGTTCCTTTGGAAACGCAATAAAAGTTGCATCTGTATTCTTTTCAACAATAGACAGTTTTACGGTAGTTTAAATATTTCAATTATAGCTGGGAGACTAAGATTTTAAATGAGAATATAATGAACCGAATGCATGAAATATACTACCTCTGATATTTCATTGACATCAACGTAATTGTTGACACCACCATTGCCATACTTCCTAAAAGATATACGCTAGTTATTATTATTATTATCAGTATTATTATTATTATTATTATTATTATTATTATTATTATTATTATTATTATTATTATTACTACTACTACTACTACTACTACTACCACTACAATTAACTGGACCCGTGAAAAATTCACGGAAAATTAAAAATGTAGGCATCTCTAAATTCTGTGCTGGTGCCATGAGAAATGTTTCTATAGTGTGACAGATAAATGCGGCGAGCTGACAGAATCGTTAACACGCCGGGCGAAATATTTAGCGGTATTTCGTCTGTCTTTATGTTCTGAGTTCAAATTCTATCGAAGTTGACTTTGCCTTTCATCCATTCGGTGCCGATAACTTTAAGTAGCAGTTGTGTACTGTGGTTGATCTAATCGACTGATCCCCCCCCCACCAAAAAAATTGGTACCTGTGCCTATCGTAGAAAAGTATGTTACGCCAGATACAGAATATAGAGAGAAGTGCAAAACTGTTAACTATATAATCCAACCAAAATATCTCAGTTATGCAAACTTAAACAAGTTTACTATTTAACCTTAAAATATATTGTACATATTCAGAGAACCTTCTTGGTTTAGTGATAGGGAACGTTTTCTTCGTATTTTTTATTCTTTTACGTCATCTCTCACTCAGTTTCTCTTTCACTTCCTCTGAGAGAGAGAGACATGACGTCATGAAACTGATTGGCGGATAGGCATTTGTTAGTATTAAAGAAAGGGAGAAAGTAGAATTAATATTTTTGATTTTGCTCGATTCTATATTAAAAAATATTTCCTGCATTACTTGATACAAGAAAAAAGAAACTGGAAAAATCCAGACCAAAAGTTTCATGACAATTGACGCACCATGTCTCGGTGAAAACAAAGTCAAAGAAAATGAAGAAAACTGGAAAATACGCAGGTTGTGAGCAATAAAGAGAGTGGACGCGATAGCAGTAATAATTGGTGTGTTTGGCAGTATCATCACTCCACTACCAACATGGCTCAAAGAGATCGGTGCAAATGTAAAGACATCACACACAACAAAATAAGCTGTCTTCATGAAATAATAATAATAGACAGCAACACCAACAGCGATAATAATTATATATATATATATATATATATATATATATATATATATATATATATACACGTTCCTATGAATCAACGTACATAAATATTATTTTCTTTTATACATGAACGTTAACATACGTTGCAAATTCGTTGCATACCCTGCGAATTATTTTTGTGAGATTAATCGCTTTAAAACAGTATCAGGAATGTTATTATATAAATCACAAATACCAAATTCCATGATCTATATTTGAGCCAATCTATAGAGAATATCATCAATATATAAACAATAAATATTCATCCGATGGCATTTCTGCTATTTTAGTGATAATTAATTATTCCTCAGAATATTAGTTCTCCATCAAATTTATGGAATTATTATTTGTCTGTCGTCTAAGGCAACTTACATTAATTTTCCTTCATATACCGCTGATATGTTGAAATGACTAAATTAATCCTGTCGAGTTGTCAAGTCTCAAGACATTGCTTGCTGCTTTTTACTGATTCAGTGATTTGCCCAAGGCCTGGATGTGAATAAAAGTAATTGTACACACTAGTAGATTATGAAGAGAAAATTAAAATATTTCAGTACAACATTATGTCATATCCTCAAAAATGAACCTACTAAAAGTACGTGAGAGAAGTTTTAAATATGGTGTTTGTAGTTAAGATTTATCTTCCCGGTAATATAATTCCCATTACTGTGTCAAATATAATTCAATAAATGTATTGTACAACATTCCCATACTAATCAGTGTAAGAATAAATATAGTCATTTATCAACGGAGCATTCGTTTGAGAAAGATATATCGTAATGTGCAAACGTAGATTTGAAACTGCAAGATATATGATGTAAAAATAGTTTATTAATGTATATTAATGAACGGATTCTAGGAGTTAATTATAAATTACCATATATATATATATCAATATATAGATAGATAGATATATGCTTCAAAATATTCAGAAAATACACAAGCAAGAGATACAGCCAATGGAGCAAAAAGCATGATGTACTTGTTTTACGCTAAGGAAAAAACGGAAGTGTGTTTGACGTATCGAACCTATATATTCTCTTGAACGTAATGGGAAGAGAAAACAGATGGTGAGGGGGGTAAGAATGGAGAGAAAAAATCGTGCCTGGATTAACAGTTGTTGCACATACTGTAATGACTAGAAGGAAGGAAGTATTTGGTGACCAGGGCTGCAAGGGAGAAAATAGTGACGTGGCCAAAGTGTGAGTGTGGGGGCAATGACCTGACTACATTGCGTGTGTATGTAAGTCGCCGCCTCATAGGAAGGTCATAATCAACCTAAGCATTCATTACAAAGTAATTCTCACACTTCCACCTATTTTCCACATATTTTTCAGTACCGTTAGCGTGCATCATCTAAAAAATGAAGTATAGTGCACATGACAAGATGTTTCATTTATATAGAATTCATATTTAAAACATGATGTATTGTCGTAATAAAAAAAGTTCTAAGTAATTTTAGAATGATGTACGCAATTCGTTGTTTTCATTAAATTATATTAATTAAACTTACTTCCCCTGTCATGATATGAAAGAGGAGAAACATAGAGGAGGCATTGTTATTAGAATCAACATTGAAACTTGGAAACAATGCCTCTGAATCAAATAACATACGATAACAGTATAAAACAATATTATTTGAATAAATGTAGCAGTAAACCAATAAGTATTGTTTGGTTTTGCTGTATATGGGTTAAATAAAGGTCGCAAAGCGTGAATCACAGAAATAACATTAAACGGTTTAGTTTATCATAATGTTGTTACGCATTCAATACAAAATTATGCATTAAATTTACAATACATATATCTATCTGGTCTTATTTGTAAGGACTGACATATAAATATATATGTATACATATACACACATATGTGTGTGTGTGTGTATTTTATTCAGACGACACTGAGACTCTCGCAGCTATCAATTTGTGCCCAGTCATCAACGAAACGCAATCTTGATTGAGATCCAGGCGACGATTTAGAACGTCAATTATAGGATATGACTGGAAAGGAATGATGAAATTACTGCAGAGGAGATGAACCCGAAATGGCCTCCAGGTTGTGTACTAGTCACTCAAAACGGTAGGTGGATCTTCACATCAATGAGCGGGATGGGAGTAAGCAAGACGTATTTTGGACATCAAATGGAATAATACGTTTGCCAAAACTGAAGTTCTTATTCGTACGCATATAACCAATTTATTGAAATTACAGAAATAACGACGTAACTGCTGACCGGGCTACCTATCGTGGAGAGGGGGCACTAGAATAAATCTGTCTGAACTTCAAGGGTCCTTGCTAGTCAGATATGAAGCCTTTTTGCGAGATCTTTGAACGACAGGAGGCTTTTGCTGCTGAAAACTCCGAAAGAAAAACAACAGCAGGAGGAAACTGTTAAATTGCGCTTTCGCATGGAGTCGATACTCACGTGAATTAAATGTACTTTATCAATATGATATAAGATTTGTAATTCACTCGTCCGGTTTCATGGTATGTGCGTATATAAAATCGTACGAGAGGCTGAAATGCCTAGACATGCTACAACAGTCTCAGCTTTGCTTTAAAGGACTTTATCTTCCATTATTTTATTAATATATCTCTCTCATAACTTGATACATTTCTCACATATATCTACAATCATGAATATCAAACAGGTGGTGGATTCACTTAGCATTTTTACAAACGCACAAGGGATAATTTTATAACAATAGTTTGTAAACAGTTGCAAATAGATAAATTTTGATGTAGTAAATATATTATATATCATTAAATATACAAAAATATTATTATCCAATGCATGATATATGTGCTACGCATCATGTACTTGCATTGCTGATTGGGCAGCTTTCTAATAAATGTTATACGTATAACAAGGTTATTGCTCATTTACCGAATGTTTCATGGGGTCTAGTCTGACATTTTAACAAAAGGTGACAAATTACAAGAGTAATATTAAAACATTTTTGGTTTTATTGCCAGAATAAGCATTTAAGGAACATCCACAATAGGAAATTAATTGTGAAATATATAAATTTTAGTAAAACATATTTCATGAAAATTCTAATTATAAGAAGAAATCTCAAGTAACATCTCTTTCACCAGATATTTAATAAAATCCGAAAAGTAATTGTCATTTCAAATTTATCAGATGTAAATAAGGGATTCAAGTGAATGGATATTATAAATTCATAGCTTTATATAAGATATTATGTATATATTGGATGAATGCAATACTGTATTTTAAAAACTGGCAAAGAAATTATTATCCCAATAAATATTAATGTAATATCATGCTTAGGCTTTATATAATATCATCTCCATAGGCAATACTTGACAACTTTCTCCCACAACTATCCATTAGAACTTACTTATATATCCAGAGGCTACACTTGAGTGGTTGGGTTTTAATATCTTTCATATATTCCATATGTAATGTGGGACGAAAGCGCAGGTGGTGACAGTTAAAATGATTTACACACAATAGCTTAATGTATGTTTAACAAACATTCATGGATAAAGGGCTTAAGCGAATATCTGCTGAAATAAGATGTAATATATGGATACACACACGCTGACCATTCACAAGAGGGTGGGGAGAGAGACAAAGAGAGAAAGATCTATGTATAAGTAGGTGGAGAGGTACATAGGTCATTATTGAAGTTTTCTATTAAAATCCCAATATCGAGATAACCAGATATAATCAAGCAAATATTGAAATCAGTGTCACTCAAAAATAAAGTGCTTATTAATCACTCTTTAGTTTATCTCACTAGTATCCAAAATGATTATATATATATATATATATATATATATATCTGTGTGTGTATCTGGGTGGGTGAATCTATCTGTGGTGTGTTTGTGTGTGTGTGTGTGTGTGTGTTTGTCTATGTGTGTACATACATATATATATATATATATCCTCTGGAAGTATTTGGGTTTCGTTCATCATCCAAAAACCACCGTTATTTAAGGACCTTTGGAGCGGGAATGTCACACTTTTTACCAGGCCCTACCATGTCGTGCGCATATGGGTGTGATGCATGTGTTTGGTATACACCTATTAGACGTTTATTCATCATGGGTATATTGGGCTTTATATGTTTGTGCTCTAGTCATTTTGATGGTAAGCGCTGCTCTGGGAAATCTCAAGCATTCAACCTCCTGCTCTCCATGGATAATTTGAAGCACTATAGCAAGGATGAGGCACAAGTGAGTTCTGAAGTGAACACAATCTAGTGTTTTATTGCTGATATTAGAATGGAACTCGGTCTCCAGAAGTGTGACATAAAATATCTGAAAAGAGGCAAGGTACAGTCCCTAGCAGGGAATAAAATTACCTAATAGAGAATTGGCTAAACAAATTGAAAAGGAAAGCTACACATACTTTGGCATACTAGAGTCCAACGAGATCATGGAGAAGCTCATGAAAAGAGTTGCAGTCAACTCTATCGCTTGATTGGCGCTTCAAGTCATAGAAGCTTGAAGAATGAGATAGTCTGCAGTGAAATTTGAGAGTAATGACTTATAAAAAATCTCACAGAGTAGTTTTCAAACAAAATCATAAAAGTTTGGCAGCATGAATATGCATGATGTTAAGAATAGTTAACTTTAAAAAGTGACAAAAGTGAAATTATAGAAGAGTAGGAAATCTTTTGGGAGATGAAGTAAATTTTAAATGCAATTTACGGGCTTGAGATGTATAGGCCTTCGATTTGTGGGCAGTGTCACAAATACTGTCTGCAATAGTAATCCTTAAAAATTCAAGGATGAATTAAATTATATAAACTGGAGGACGGTGCTCCCAAAGCACAGATGCATCCATTTGCAATCGATTGTGGAATGTTTGTAGTATAAAACAAAATATGAAACCGATTAAAGTTAGTTGAAGAAGCAGCAGAAGAAATGAAAAACAAGTCCAGTTTTCTCTTTTGATATAAAAGGGCTTTCCTGAAGGAGATATTAACTCAAAGAATATTTAAAGATTAGACACAGTATTAAAAACAAACAAGATAGTGAAGAAAAACAATAAAAACCTAAAGGAAAGATCTTTCGTTTATTTTCATGAAAAAGATAGGTGTTTCGTGAAAAGCTATTGAAGACAAAGACTGTGGAATGCTTTCAAAAACTAGGGAGAAAGCCCTATAGTTAGATTGAACCAACATACGGATAAATCATAAACGATGTTCACCCAAAGGTAGATTATTCGACGATAGAAAAATGAATATGGTTACATTGTAAAAGAAGGCAAACAGCAAAAATCAAATACATGGATCTGAGTGGATTTCTGAAATAGATGACTGGAAATTGTGCAGATAATACGTTGAAATGAGGTGGTTTGTTACACAGTTCAAGTAAGATACAAACACATGACATCTTTCATTGCCTTCGTTGATGAGAAGATGAAATATGTATTGTAATGCGGATCGGCATGAAATTTAATAACACAGTCAAGAAAAAGTAAAATTATATACCAAGTAGAAATATGGAACACTGAACCCAGACATTAACAAGTATATGCTACAGATAACCCCCTGTGAAACTTAAGGAATTGTAAGGATGAATTTGAATGTGCATCTTTAAAATTTAGATTGAAGCATCGGAGCGTGCATAATGTTTGTATAATTCAGTTACCAAGCATTATACAGATACAAATATGAATTCCAGAAAAGGACTCTTGCAACATAGGGGATAAAATTGACTCTCGTAAGTGACAACGGGTTCGGATCTGGTAAGAATCATTAGCAAACTATTTGCAGCATGTTGCAGAAGATTACTAAAGGCAGACGTCACTGGTGATACTGCGATACTAGGAGCCAAAAATGATAATGTGCAGAGTGAAGAACGGAGAGTATCGCCAGCCAAAGATGCCACCCAAAAAACCCGAAAGTGTAGGGGAATTCAGAGACAAACAAGGACACCAGAAAGAACAAAAGGAAAGAAATTTAACTACATGGCCAATTCATGCAACAAATCAAGAATGTTGAAAGTAAAGATCGCTGGCTCTGGCTGACGGCCAGAAGAATTAAACGAAAGGCGGAGACGCTAATTATAGCCTCTGAACACAAATCTGATAAGTCAAAGATTGACAATATTCATTCAGTCAACAAATATAGAACATGCAGGAAAGGAAACGAAAATATCAATCACTTTTGATTGAATGCAGTACATTAGCACAAAAGGATATTGAGCATGAATGTAGGTAAAAAAGAGAGCATCGGGATGTTAGCCGTGTGTATGGCTTCAAAACAACAAAATGCAACTGTCTACTAGAGATTGGGTCTCGATATAACCGCTATCCGTTGTGACATGTCAACACCAGGGACCTCCTAATGGGTGTAATGCAAACTTAAATATAGTATCTTCAATGCGTCCATGAGACTAAGCAGTACAATAGACCTGGTCGTTGTCTAGAAAGTCTTGCAAGGGTTAGGACAAAATGGTCTCAAAGCGACAATAGGACAGTGATAGAATTCAATTACAGAAGCAAGCTTACCAAAGTAGGATACTGAAAAATTATGTATATCATGACAATCCAAACTGCTAGCAAAGAAACTGAAGGCATTGTAGACCTGGAGGAAAGTACAATCCTGAATTGTGCAAGGATGAAATGACTGATACATCAAATTGGAGGTAACATGCTGTCACTAAACCTCAAGACAGCATCATTGTTAACTAATAAATCATGAAACAAAATAACAACAACGTCGGTGTTGTGAATGTTCATGTTGTAAGGAAAAAAAGATTCTTTGACAAGATAAAAAAGCACTAGAAGACAAGGAAATACTATAAACAATTTAGCATAAAAATAAAACAGGAAACTTTCAGTGACTTGAAAGTCTTACTTAAAAAAATTTCCGCATGGATGGTTCAATCAATCAACAACTATTATGAGTAATAAAAACACTAATTTATGAAATTGATGCTTCGTAAATCTATGGCAGATTTCCTCTCGTGCAATACTAGATTATTCAGTCATGTCAAAAGCAAATTTGTTCCCCTCATTCTTGCCAGAATCTTGCAGACGCACAGTTGGTATAAACACGTTTAACAATGAAAATATTACCAGACTCTTTCACATATTTTGCTTTTATAATGATGATAAAAAAACAAGTCCAACGTTAATTATCTTATTTAGAAAACGAGAACACTCACAGCAAAAGAGCTAAAATAACACCAGCTAAAAGAGCAGTGATGATGATAATAATAATAATAATAATAATAATAATAATAATAATAATAATAATAATAATGACATTAAAAACAATATTGGCTGTGCACCGTTCTTTTACCATTCTAGAGAAGATAATGAAACAGTCAAAAACAAAGAAAGAAATAGAGAGAAAGATTAAATGTAAGCAGAGTGAGTTGATGGAGAAGTCTATTACCATAGAAACCTAATACGTAACCATGAGATATAGTGGAACTTCGCGTGTATATTTGTTATAGTAAAATAATAATTTCCTTAGGAAGCCTTCGGTTCATGACATGTCCATCTTAATATGCTACATCTGAATAAACATAATGACTAAATGTGCAATGAATGCCTTGTAATTATCGATTGAATTTTTCCGGACATTTTATGAATAACACTCAGCATGAGACACCGTCACGTGATTGTCATATGCTGCATTATCTATTCGAAAGTCACATATAATATAGTGTAGAAAAGTGGCGAAGACTCGTGGATTGTCAGATCTCACTTCATTAAGTTCAATTAAGAAAGAAGGAATGGGACATGCAGTAAACGAACAATATAGATAAGAATGTATCAGGAAATCTTTAATAAAGATTTGAATGTATATCACGGGAAAATTTCTTCAACTCTCTAATGTGTGTGTGTGTGTGTGTGTGTGTGTGTGTTTGTGTGTGTGTGAGAGTGGGTGTGCATGCGTGTGTGCGTACGTGTCAGTGTGTATGTATGTGTGTTTATTTGCGTATGCGTGCTTGTGTATGCTTGTATACTGCGAGCATCATAGAACTTTTGATGTAAATACCATCAACGTAATTAATTCACTATTATATATGCACATATATATATATATATATATATATATATATATATATATATATATATATATATATATATATATATATATATGATATATACATATATACATGCATATATTTATATACAAACATCGCTTCATCTATATACACATTCTTTCACAAACATTCAGGTATATGCACATATTCGTAATCACATGACTCTGTGTATATCTTTCTATATATTTCAATCTGACTATAAATATTTGTCTGTGCGCACACAGACACACACGCACAACAAATATACGGATGATGAAGGTAAATATCATTGAAATTATTATATCTGAAAATAAATGTAAACACAATGTTTTCAAGGTGATCCTATGCGTTTTCTTCTCTCTCTATATTCACACCAACCCATATGTATATATGATTATATAATCATGTGTATATGTATATGTCGTGATGTGCGCTATACAGCCTAGTTTTGCATTAATCCTTGAATAGTCGAGCATGACAAATGCGTTCGTCAACTTTCTACATACAGTACAGTTTCAACGAGAATGTGGCAGGCAAATTATGCAAACATGCACTCACCCACCCATATTTAGATGCCCTCTTAAATTATGAAACAAACACAATTCCACAGCATACATTCACTGAGAAACACAGAGACACACAAACGCTTAGGTCCTCACACACGCAATCACATATACTCACATATCTTACTCACACATGCATAGTAATTTAGAGAAGCGAAAAAGATTAATATGCTTAAACACATATGCACATTTTCCCGTAGTGAATAAGGTTTCATTAGAAGGTGTAATCTAATAATAAATACTGCATATTTTCAAATTGATGTTATCTGCATATTGTGGTGTTTCTTCCTTCAGTATTTTGTCATACGATCCCGAAATAATCCGAAATATTAGGAACAGAAGAAGAAAAACCTGGCACAGCATGGTATCCATTTGTTCAGAGTAAAACGTGAATCATACCTGCAATTAGAAGGAAAAAAAGGTATTAATATATTTAGAAAGATATTAATTGAATTTAGACAGTTTTCTTTTTGTATTGAGAGTAAACGTGTATATGTCATCAACTGCAAAAGTAAAATGATAGAGTTGATGTGCGTGTGTGTGTACATGCACACATATGCATAAGTATATATGCAAACACACACACACACACACACACACACACACACACACACACACACACACACACACACACACACACATATATATATATATATATATATATATATATATATATATATATATATATATATATATATATATATATATATATATATGTATACAAATGATTAGATAGATTTTATATATTCATACATGTCTATGTGCATGTGAACTGTGTGTATGTGTTTTTGTGTTAGTGCGTGTGTGAAATGTTTCTTGTTAGGATTAGCAAGTAGTCCATCCTCAAGTATGATATCCGACAGAGAAGAATTATTTCGAATATGTGTGATAGAAACAAAAGATCGGTAATATCTAGTCGTATCTGAGATATGAAGCAAAGTCAAATATCTCTGACGGTCAATTAGAGTATTGCAGTGCCAAATTTTAGGCCAGTCGTCAGTGTTATTAAATTGTGTTACGTGCAAAACTGAAAGAATATAGATCTTCATTACATAGAATAACTGTATCCATCATTCTAAATTCGAGCTCTGCACTACCAGCGTCCAAAACTGAATATGAAACTTACAAGGTACACTGGTCCACAGGGAATTACAATTCCAGAGCCTAAATCAGTTAGGGACCTAGGTATCGACATGAGTGATGATACCTCTTTCCAAGTGCCCATTATCCGGATGTCGACAAAGTGCAGACGACTGGCTGGGTGGATCCTGAGAACGTTCAGAACCAGAGATAACGAAAATATGATGGTCTTCTGGAGGACATTCGTCCTCAGCCGCCTGGATTACTGCTCACAGCTATGGTCACCCACGAGAGTTAAATTAACAGCGGACCTTGAAGCAATCCAGAGAAGATTCACAAACAAGACCATCTCTTTGCAATTGCTCAACTACTGAGAAAGGCTGAAACAGCTAAGAGTCTACTCCCTGGAGAGAAGGCGGGAGAGGTATGCAGTAATATACAAGTGGAAGATCCTAGAAGGAATTGTGCCAAATTTTGGCATTGAAAGCTGCACCAACGCCAGAACGGGACGACACTGCATAGTGACAACGATCGCAGCAACGCCATCGCGATTCAGGACCAAGTTACTGCAAGAGCCTGCGTTTCAGGGGCCCACATATTTTTAATATTCTGCCACAAAGTAGATGTAGGCATTTTTAACTCAAAGCTTGACCTCCTCCTGTCGAGAGTCCCAAATGAACCTACTTCACGGCAAGAGATAACGACCATCATAAAGTCTTATGGAACTTTAATATACAGACTGATCACGATCTTCATGTAAGACGACCAGGTATTATCGATTTGGACAAGAAGGGAAAATGAATAGGTCATCATATTCATTGTTCTGTATGTGCTGTCATGAATGTCAGGAACAAAGTACTGTAGAAAATAAGAAAATACCAGGATTTAGCTGTAACTACGAGTGCTCCAATTCAGAAATCTGCTCTTGTGGGAAAATGCACCGATTGTAAGAAAAGGTCGTCGATGTTTAAGGAAACAGGTTGCGACCTGATGCTAAGGATATTGATTTTGAATACAAAACAATCGTGCACACCATGAGTAGTAGTAGTAGTAGTAGTAGTAGTAGTAGTAGTAGTAGTAGTAGTAGTAGTAGTAGTAGTAGTAGTCGTAGTAGTAGTAGTAGTAGTAGTAGTAGTTGTTGTGTTTTGGTAGTCAACTTTTTTTCCGATTGTACTTCCACTACACAAATTGATGTAGCTCTGCATCAAGTAGTTATTGCGTTCCGTTGTTTATTGTATTTTCGTATTTGTCTGCTATAGTGTATTCTTTATATACGTGCAAACTATATTATCGCAAATATTGTTTGTTGTGTGTATGTGTGTGTATGTCCTGGGTGTTTTTGTTACTTATTTATCTGAAACCTTTTTATCATTCCCAAAGCATGTGTCATTATAGTAATTGTTTCTGTGTTAAATCCCAAGTTCCTGCATATCTCAATTTCCGTATCTTTGTATGTTGCTATTTTCTACGTCTGTTTTCCGATATTTTGCAATCAGTTGGGACAGATACTTCCACCCGCATCGTTTCCCGGTTGTTGTTGATAACAGTATCATAGACGTCGAAAATACCATGATATCATTGTCATTGTGGTGGTGGTGTATGTGTGGAACATTATGTTTTCAGAGAACAGAAATTTGTTGGTAAGCCACTTCCATTGTATTTGTGTGCGTGTATGCGGAGCGGGGTGGGGTGGGGCGGGGGTAGTTGTTTTCTTTTTAGTTTTATCGCCTTATTGTTATGTGCAATGTCTGCTTTCAGAGATTAGAAATTTTAAATAGTAACTACTTTTTGCATGTGTAGTCTTAGTCGTGATGATCATATGAGGTCTGCGCAGAAATTGTTCTGTTATGATATTTGGTGAGAATATGAGTTATATAAGATCGTAATATAGAATTGGATGCGTTTCGCATTAGTCTAATGAATTTATGCCAATATTTAGTTTTGTGACTGGAATACAACTGCCACGTAGCCGTATATATTTATATTGAACGCACTCCAATATATTGCAGGAATGTTGGTCATGTTTCCCAATTGAAATTGGCTTCAAAACATTAATCCCGCTGACCTTACACGAAATTCATCGTGCAGCACTTGTTCCAGTCTATATAATATAAAACTGTGTTCCGAGAATTGTAAAAAATTGATGGGCGAACATATTGTCGTGCATGTAGACTATTACGTACAGAAAATATGGTGCGCCCGATGTAGACGACAATGCAATGCTTGTGTTTATATAGAAAATGTGAAACGAGACAATATAAAATAATTACATGAAAACAGAATATATATATGTATATATATATATAAAAGTGTGTGTGTGCGCGCGCGTGTGTACGTGTGTGTGTATCCATGTGTATGTGCGAGCGTATTTTTTTCAGTGCATTAGTATGTACGAATGCACATAAACGCATGATCGTAGCCGTTGTCGATCTACAAAAGGAATGCCTAAAACCTAAATATTCTTACTCAACGGAAGCAGATTTTAGCGGAATTTGCAGTGTATTGTTACCCTCGGCATTACAATCACCGTGAGTGTGTTATTTGCTTGTTGACCTGTAACAAAGGACGCTTATTTTTATTTCGGCACATTGTAATATAAAACGTGAATAGCTAAAAGAAAATACATCACACAAAATCGCATGTAAAGCCTATAGGTGGCGAATATTTAGAATTGAATGAAGAATTTTCCAAAACGTTATAATTTTACTTTACACAATATTCTAAGTACATTTTCTTGTACTTCATTTGCAATACATACTGTAGTTAGCTTTTGTTGCATTGCTTTTTTTTATTTCGACATTGAATATATTTTTTATCTTATATATTTATATCTTCTGTTGGACGTTTTGAAACTTTTGTTTATGGAAGACTTAAATCAAAATTCTAAAACTTTATCAGGCTTTTTTGTGAAAAACGAATTCGACTAAATCCCTTACAGGCAACACAATCTTATTTCATTATTTTTCATCTTTTGACATATTAACTGAACATAAAAAAAAACATCTGTTAGTTGATTTGACATAGACATAGCGAAGAAGGCACAGATTCGCGCATGCACTCGCAAACACATGGTCACATTTATAAAGTTGCACACAGACATACCTGTATTATATGCATGCTGGAATTTCCCTCCTCTCTCTCGGTATCTATCTATCTATATATCTATCTATCTAGATATATAGATAGATAGATACATATATACATATATATAAATATATATATATATATATATATATATATATATATATATATATATATATATATATATATATATATATATATATATATATATATATATATATATATATATATATATATATATATATGTACCCCCAACACATATATGTACCCCCAATACATATATGTACCCCCAACACAAACTCACATAAATGCATTCATATTTATCCATACATATCTATAGTGAGATTTGTTATCTACAACGTCATCCATTTGAACTAGTCTCGTCTTATTCATTTTATAATGGTATAGCTTTAGACACCTGCTGTTCTGACAACACTATCTCGGATTAATATACCAGCTTTTAGCACCCAAAATAACACATTTCCAGTTATTGCACTTTTATTCCACAAAGCAATGAAGTATCAATGTGCAGGAGTTACCTTAATATCACCAACCGCAGTGAATATGAGCATGGATGTGACATTCAGAAATGTTGCACTATCACATTAAAATGCATCAATCGAAACCAAGCAGAATTATTTAAAATTCTAATGTCTAATGATGCCCGATCGAATATCAGGCTTTAACATTGACATTAGTGCATTACATAATAGGATTAGAATTTCTATCTGAAAGAAATATGCACTTATTACAACAAAATAAATTTATTGGTAAAGCGACACCAACCACATCTCTATGCCTTCCGTAGCCTAATGCACTATACATGTCATTTGCATTTACTAGTGCGTATAAATCTTTGCGCCAATATAATACTTATAAACCGCCACGATGTTTATGCGCTAATGTGTATACTATTTCTGTCCCACTGTAGACAACGATTAATATTCAATGACTTAAAATGTTGCACAATGTAGATGAGGCGATATACATATGCTTTAATCTATATACCTCAATATATATTAATCTATCAATATATACAGTCATATACTAGGTGCTTGACATATCTTTCAGTTTCTCTCTCTTTCTCTTCTCTGTCTCTCTCTGTATAAGTATATATATATATATATATGGATGTATCATATACCTACACACGCATGCATAAAACAGATCCGATGTCTTCACATACGCTTAGGTAAATTTAATTCTGAATACGTCCATAAACGCAATCGTAAAATAATATCATATTCTCTTCTGATTGTTTTGAAAGCAAAATCCAATCTTTCTAAATTAGGTATGATATCAGATAAAAGAAAATGGGGAATAACGATTTAATGAAATAAAAAAGAATTATATGAAATAAATATAACAACAACACATTTCAATTAGACAACAAAATTAGAATACAAGCTTTGATTTCGCATGACTACCATTTCCTATATAACGTCAGCAAGCGCAACAGCATCATTGTCAGGAACTGCACTGACTATAACCATAAAAACAACAGCAACAGTCAAGAACACAACAACTGCAATAAGAGGAGTGTTAGCAAGAATACCGTGAAACTTTATACTGAGACAATAGAATACATGCTAAAGAACAAAGGGAAATTGAAATGGAATATCGACTTCTCGAGGCTATTTTTCAAATTGAATCAAAACCTGAAAGATTCACAGCGCGATGGAGCGATGGAATCTAGTTTATTCCGCCCTCGTCTTCAATAGTTCCTCAAGAATTTGCAATATTTTTTTCAAAATTCTTAGTTTAAATATCTTGATCTTTTCAATTAAGGTGCATGGTATAAGAATATCGGTATTATTATTATTATTATTATTATTATTATTATTATTATTATTATTATTATTATTGTTGTTGTTGTTGTTGTTGTTATTCATGCCTGTCTTTGTATTGTCCCCCTCATCCATCGCCATGGTGGCAAATAAAATAAGCCATTATCTTTACTATTATTATTTTTTTTATTATTATTATTATTATTATTATTATTATTATTATTATTATTATTATTATTATTATTATTATTATTATTATTATCTTCATCGTTATTATTAATATTATTATTAATATTATCATTATTATTATTTCTTCCTATTAACGTTGATATTATTTTTGATTCTTTTTATTATTACTTAGTTGCTGAGAACAGTCACGTTTCATGGAGAACCGCTTAGAAGATATTTCCTTGTAGGATTACTTGCTATTTTTTCTTAAACATTTTACTAACAACGGGTGTTGGAATTTTTAAACACCTCCACTTTTATCTAAAACTTAAGCGAAGGCTCTTGTAAATATGAAAAAAAAAAATATGCATACATTTTAAGAACGAGATGGCGTAGGAAGTGACATTTAGACGCAGTAGCGAATGCATTTCCTATGCGTTCGAAACACCAACAACAGATTGAAAAATATAGAAAAACTCACATAACATGATATGAAATGGATACTCTAAAGACTTAAAATTTGACGAGTATATCAGAAAAATGCAAACTTGAATGTAAAGGGCTAAGAAATCCAGCACCAACCAAATTATAATGAAATCGATTGTTAGCTTCGCATGTAAGATCAAAATGTCATTATTCGGCAAGAATAGTTAAATATAAATGGAGAGACAACCACAAAAATAAAGACACATACACACACACTATCGTCTTCATTCCGTTCGCATCTACCAACTGCACTCACACGATCTTCCGGTTTTATCTTCGACATCCCTATGAAATTGACCATGCATTGTTTTCTTCACCCACTTATTTTCAGTTTCATTCGTTTTCAATTTCTTGTACAGTGCTTTATCTTTGCAATCTTTCATCCTGCACAAGCCTGACCTTCTTACTTCTAATAATAGCGGTTGTGTGGCATTTTTTACATACCATGCTATGTTGTTTTCTTCTGCTCTAATGCTGTGTTCGCATTGAATAAGTCCTCATCCTCCTCTTTTTCTTGGTACGTACAATCTGTCTGTGTTACCTTTTAGGTGGAGTGACCCATATCTACTTAGCAACTTCCTTGTCTTTGTGTCTAAGCTGTTTAGTTCGTCTACTGTCCATGCGATTACCCTTGCTCCATATCTAAGGAGTGAATCCGCCTGGGTGTTGATGACTTCGATCTTATTCCGTCCGTTTCATTTCGACTTCGGTATCAGTCTCAGTCTGCGCAAATACTTCACCTTAAATGTTTCTGTCATGTTTTAATTATTATTATTATTATTATTATTATTATTATTATTAGTAGTAGTAGTGGTGGTCTCTGATGAAGTAGTGGCAGTAGAAGAAGCAGCAACAGCATAATGTATTGGCCAATGTTGCTAGTAATTACGCCTCGCCACTAATGATTGCATAATCTGTCGCGTTCGGAGAATTATGGCGGTATCCAATTACAAAGCAATAATTAATGTTATACAAATTATGTTATAGTTAAAGTGAGCATATATCGCTAATAATGTCCATTTCGAAAAGATATATCTTGTAGACGATATATGTGGTATTCCTATTGGCGAGATTTGGTAATATCAAACATCCAAATGTTATTGTTAATTCAGTTATAATGTCGCACGAGACTGTTTCTTTTAGTGTATATTGTGTGATTACAATTTGACCGGCAGTAAATCAATACATCGGTAGATGTGAGACTGTCACAACCTACCATTTTGCCTTGCGTCTTCGTAAAAGTATAAGAACAAGGATCACATGCTGGAGACTTTGGCAGCATATCATCAAATATATAAATTATAGTTTAATATGTGGATTGATGAGTCTCAAAACAGAGAAAATATATTCATGTTCGCAATTCCTGTTTTTCAGTTTTAATCCGATCACAATAAACCTCATGTTCATCGAATGGTTAGGTCGGTGCATTTACTTTTGTACATAATTGTTCAAGAATGCAAACGTCTGCAGTTGCTCAATGTTTGATTCAATGTCTTCAATTCCTCAATGTTTGATCAATGTTTGATTCGATGTATCTCACAGCAAGAGCATTTCAACCGACGTTACTTCCTCTCGCTCGTTATGTATTTTGAACCCCTAGGTACCTCATGAACAATATCATTTCATCTCACTTTAAACATAAAAAAGTATGAATGTTAGAATACATACTGATGCAACACGAGGTGTGGAGTACTGCAATGATTTTAACGTTATCTGCAGTTTGCAACAAAACCACATGCACGGAACCCATATATGTATATATATATATATATACATAATACATACTCACACAACATTTATATGCATGAGTGTGCATATTATTTTCAATCGAACGTATGTGCCTTCGTGTGACAGAACACATTGGATTTTATTTGTCCAATAGTAATAATATTCATTAGGACGTTCAAAGAGGTTCACGCAGTAATACTCAGCAAAAATACATTAAGTCGTTTAATAATATCTCTTTAATTTTTGACTTCAAATTTAACGGATGTTAAGTTTACTTTTCATTGTTCTGGAATGTCGGAATCAGGGTACTTTTATAGGGAAGAGATTGATTAAATCGGCGATACTTTCTCTTTATTTTATATTTATAAGATAATGTGAAATCATATGTAAGAGATGTAAGAGATGCAATTATTTGAGAAGCAGTCATTGACCATATACTGCAATCAGTTTACGTGATCTATTACATCTGGTTTCTATATGTATTACTAATAAAACTGATGTTATTCTCAAAAATTGAAGCTGTAAGTACAAACTATCAGCAGACATTTCCGCAAAATCACACTAATTTTACAACACATAAGTGACATTTTAACGATAATACTTTTAATTCATGCTAATGGTAATAATATAATTAATTAAATGTTATTACACTCATAATTATAATAATATTTCTTTAATTTCATGGTAGGGAATGTGATCATCGACAATTAATTATCAATAGTATATATAGCCATCACCAAAGTAA
The DNA here is from genome assembly GCF_046866305.1 of Octopus bimaculoides. Lineage (NCBI taxonomy): Eukaryota > Metazoa > Mollusca > Cephalopoda > Octopoda > Octopodidae > Octopus > Octopus bimaculoides. Next base: position 55,194,091 of record NC_142942.1, read on the forward strand.
TAATTAATGTCAAAATATTAATAAGAATGAAATAATTGAAATAATAAAATAATAATAATATGAATAATATATTATCGTTCATAGATAAAATAATAGAGTTATTTCTAAGATTGACTAAAAGTCCCCATTGGACATGAATTTATGAAAACAATGTAATATGTTTTTTTATGTTGATAAGCAGAAGACGAAATAGCTAAAAGAATAAAGTAGTAGATACGTTTAAAATATCAATAGCTGTGCTTAGATATCAACTTTAATCTCTGTGAAAACCTATCGAGGTATAGCGGTATGTTCATGCTCAAAAAGCATAGTTGCCCCGACCTAGTTTACTCCCTACTCACTTCGGAAAATACTGAGATGTCAAAGAAAAGGAAGAGGAAGAAAGCAGAAAAAGCAGGCGAGCTTAGTGGTAATAAGTTCTGACATTTTCGTAAGCATTGATACGTCTGATCCATATTTCTCAGGGTATTAGTCAAGATAGATCTATTCCTCCCCACAATGTAATACATCGTATAAAGATGAGATTGAACCTAATGACAATCCTTCCAACTTCATCAACCTCCGTATATGACAACTGTGCAAAAACCTGAAATCCCCATTTCTATGTTCAAATCTCATCGGGTGTGACTTTGCTTTTCGCTCATAAAGGTTCCATGAAATACAGTATCAGTGATCTATGGAGTCGATATGTTCAATTCACGAATTTTTAAATGGCTGGAATTTAACCTGTCGTAGATAGTATCTTTAGAAGAAATAATGATAATAAAATAGGATGCGGGTCAAGAAAAATAGAAGAAAACAGACTAGAACAATTTATTCTAGGTATTGTTTCTTTGAAAAGCTGAAGCTTGTAGAAAATTCACTCAGAGAATCGGACAATTGAATGACTTCAAAATTTAATGCAATTTCATATATTACTGATCACGGTGAAGGCTTAAAGCAAACTTACATTAAATACTCGCATATACAAAACAGAATTCAAATCAGATGTTTCTATAGACGAAATATGGAGCGTACATATTAGAACATGTCTTTGTAACAAGAATAAAATTGCCTTTTCAAAAGAAGAGTGTTTCCCGTTGTAAACAGTTTATGTAGTTTAACTCAGAAACAACATCGACATAAATAGAAACTCTGGTTATGAGTCAACATATTTATTGCAAAGATTATTTTTTTAAAAAAGGTACAAGTAATTATCCCTTGAGGGCAAAATTTTATTTCAGTCATTTTCATTTTTCTTATTCACTTGTAAAGTGTCAGTAGGTTAATTAATCTGTAATCAATACAGTTTTTTCACCCTGAATAATGCTTAAACTTTTAATTCAATTCGTGATTGTTCTAACGTTACTTGATTTTTAAATACCTCCAGCCCACGCTGTTCCCATTGTTCTTTCAATCATATTCTACGAAGAGAACAAAACCTGCTAGGCAATTGATTCCCAGTGGGAAATGGAGGCATCATGAATTCTTGCCGAATGACTTTTGTCGGATTCAAAATGTTGCTACAATTATGTTACAACGTACACTTTGATGAAGTCATAAAACAGCTTGACAGGGTTGGTTTTCGTTCCATGTATTTAACACTAATAATAATAATAATAATAATAATAATAATAATAATAATAATAATAATAATAATCTTATAATTCTTTCTACTATAGACACAAGGCCTGACATTTGGTGCAGAGGGCGCCAGTCGATTGCTTCGACCTCAGTACGCAACTACTCGATAAAATAAATGTTAGTTAAACACTGGGTTCGATGAAATCGATTACTCGCCACACACAGAATTTCAGGCCTTGTGCCTTTAATAGAAAGGATTATTATTACATCACCACCTAGCTTAACAGAGTAATGTGAAATATGTCGAAATTTCATTCTTTCTACTATATATTTAATTGCAATTCCGTGAAAGTGTTTACAGTGTGTGCGTGTGTAGGTTTTACTGCTGATCTTCTATAATGTTTTCCCCGTATGCTTTCCTGTATATATATATATATATATATATATATATATATATATATATATAATTTTGAGTTAATGTAGCATGTTGTTGATATATAAAAACAAACAACTATAGGTATTTGAATAGCGATAGTTACACAAACTTTGAAAATTTATTTCTCAAATATCGATATGTATAGGCGAGAAATGAATATAGCCGCAGAATTACGGGAGACACAAAGCATGTGGATATTGTTACAAAACACATATATTAATGTACAAATTAGCTTTGATATATCTTGAGGAAAAAATAGTACTCGAATACCAAAAGTAGAGTAATATTATATATATATATATATATATATATATATATATATATATATATATATATATATATATATATATATATATATATATATATTCATTGTCATATGTACACGTGTATAGGCTCATGCATGGTTATGTAGTTAGAAATTTATCTTGTAAACATCTGGTATACATCTGCATAATAAATATCTGGTTTCAGTTTCAGACCTGATGCAACCAATTGTGTGTGTATATAGAATTCAAAATTACGAGCACAGCAATGATTGTGTCAATTCTGGACTAATGTTCTGTGTTCTCAAGTCACTAAAAATATAATAAATAGAATTTGGGAAATATGGAAACTAAAAAGAACTTCAATTGTTAAATATATTTTTATACGGAAACTCTGCTAACTCCATACTTGAACTATGAATTATTTATTACATATTCATATCTGTTTCATAACATAACATCATAAAATGTGTTATTCTATAAAACGAAATTATCATTATATCGCCTTCCTGCGCCAAAGTGTTTTAAGTCGACGAAATAAAATCTCGTTGGTAAGAATCATCTCTCTCTCTCTCTCTCTCTCTCTCTCTCTCTCTATATATATATATATATATATATATATATATATATATATATATATATATATATATATATATATATATATATATATATATATATATATATATGCGAGAGTGTGTGTATGTGTGTGTGTGTGTGCATGTGTGTGTAAGAAAAAAGAGACAGTGTACTTAGATATTGCCATGTTCGATAAATACTCTATAAATATGTATTTTGCATCTACAATTCAGACTAGAATTAATAAGTAAATAACAAGATCGCATATTCGGATACAGAGGCGTATGTGTAGCTGAATATATTGTGTTGGAAAATCAATCACTTTAAACGAAGTGTATTTTATGAAAATGTCTATTGAGAAACTTTCAATAAGGAAAGACAGCAAAGATCTGTATTTATTTTGTACATACCGAAATGCAAATAAAAATGTCTATTTAATCTGTCTGCCTCTCTAACTCTGTGGCTCTGTCTGCATATAAATACAAGCACCCAATCACAAATTCACACATACATATTAATATCATATACACTCACACACGCACACAAGCTCACATACACATATATGCATATATATATATATATATATATATATATACATATATATATATATATATATATATATATATATATATATATATATATATATATATATATATATATATATATATATATATATATATATATATATATATATATATATATATATATATATATATATATATATGTATATATATATATATATATATATATATATATATATATATATATATATATATATATATATATATATATAAATATTACAGATATGTACATGGTTGATCGTGTCCCAGCCACTATCTGTATAGAAATGTAAACATACAACCAGTCAATCAACCACTAACACACACGTATATATTTGCCAATGTACAGTGACAGAGTTCGTGTAGGTGTGTATGTGTATCCGTGTGTCCGTGCGACTATATATATATATATATATATATATATATATATATATATATATATATATATATATATATATATATATATATATATATAGCTAATACTATACATGTACCACGTCCGCACGTTGTTGGTTTTTTGTGTTTGTTCTTCGTTATATATTCTTGCTTCCGTAAAGTCGGCGTTACTTTGGCATCGGTGTAAAAAATTATGATTATGGCATCGACCTCATTTCTTAGATTATATTCGCTGAATTACGACCCACAGATACACAGTCATCATAAATGCATGCATAGATGCATACAAACATATATATATATACATATGCGTGTGTGTGTGGGTATGCATGTATGTCTTACACACAACCATACACATACAGACACACGTATATATATATATATATATATATATATATATATATATATATATATATATATATAAGCAGATTTGTATGCTTATTTACATTTTTCAAATCATGAATAAACGCACAACTGGCGTGTTTATTAGAAGCGAGATATATATAGACATGAAATAATGTAACATTTATCGTATTGTAATATTGCCTCTTGTAACGTAAACATATTTATACGTATCTGTGTAGGCGCCGCTATATTTTTGTGTAAATCTGCTTGTTTCTTCTTTTTTATTATTTTTTGCTTTCTCGGTGTTGAATAAGTGAATGTATGAAAATCTAACTCAGGAGATTACATGTACAAGAATATGATGCCGGTTAGATATGTATGAACAGGCTCTCATGTACAGCAGAGCATGTGTGTGTGTGTGTGTGTGTGTGTGATGGTGTGTATGTGCGTATCGTATGAACGGATACTACTTTGTGTTGTGTATCTCTTAGTTCACATGTATTTGTGTATTATTACAATTTTTGTATCCACATAGCATATCCTTATTGCATATTTTGCTTTGCAATGAAAACCATTATCATTTCTACACTAAGGGAAAGAAATATTAGACATAAATCTTTTTTGAACTGCCGGTGGTCATGATAACAAATTGAAATGTTGGATCGACAACTTTTGAAAGCTCTTGCCTGTGTAAGTACTATTTTATCTCTCGAAACGGTTCTTCCAACACATACTTACCTCCACAATTTATATGAAATCAACAGCTGTACAAATCGGTACAACCATCTCGTTAGTAATTCGCATGACGTTATTGCAATAAGACGTACAAAAGTAATTTGGATCGGTGCTTAAAACCACGTAAAGTATATATATATATGACAACACCAGAGACAAGCCTCATTCTATCACTGACACTGTAAGAGCAGCGCGGGAGGGAAACTCTGTCTATCAAGCAATAATGGTTGAGTTTTACATTCAAAACTTGCTACTTTGTATCCTATTCACTTTGAGTCTGAATTCAAAATCGTGAGTCAGTGTAAAAATAAGAAAAACGTATGAATTACTTAGAGAAGTGAAGTATTTGTGAGCATTCAGAATCCGTTTTCTTTTTTAAAATTTTGTTTTGTTTTCTTTTGTTATTCAACAGTGTCTGAATATCAAAATGAGCTTGTGAAAAGAATGGTTCTGATACTTTTGTTTAGATACTTTATATAACTACAATTGTGATGTACAATACTTTCTTGTATATATTACACCCTATTTGACAATGTAAATCGATTTTCCTTTCATAAATAAGCATTAGTCGAAAATACAAAATCAGCGGTATTATATAAATATTTCGCCGGTGTTCATATATCGGAATAAATTCATCAGCACCTCAGAATATATTTGGGGGAATACGTAAGACAACACTGTTTTGTAATAGATTTTTTTTTTTTTTGCTTGAAAACGCGATAACTATTGTATTAAACTACTTTTATTTTCTGGTACTATTTCGGGGAAGGGTTATGTCAATTTCATCGGTCCCAGCGCTCAGCCTGTACTCACTTAATCGAGTCCTAAAGCATAAAAAGTGATATCGACTTCGGCGAAATTGAACTCAGAACATAAAGACAGACGACACTGCGCTTTGCCCGGCGTACTAAGGAATCAGCCAGCTCACTTCTCTATATTTCATTATCAAATTTTGGTACACGGCCAGCAATTGCAAGTGAGGCAGTAATAAGTCAATTATATCGACCCCAGTGCGCTGCTGTTATCTATGTCTTGTACCCGCACGAAAATGACAGGAAAAGTCGACCTTCGTGGCATTTGAACCCAGAACGTAAAGACAGACGAAATGTCGTGAAGCGTTTCGTCCAGCATACGAACGATTCTGTCTGATCACTGCCTTAAACCACATCATACCAATATTAATTTATCCCTTTATACACGCCACCCGACTATCTTCCTTGCTATTTTATGAGGAAGAATAAAATCCAGAATCTCATGACTATAGAATGAATCCATTCTCTGCATGCAATGATAAAATTGCTTAGGTGTAGAATGAAAATGACTCCCCAGTATAGCTGATGTTTTTTTGGTTGTATTTCAACTGACGCAAACAAGTACACACCTGGCCAACGTTTATACTCTCCTTAAAACCTAGTGCATTGTGACAATTGAAGGGAATTATATTACTGTTTATGTTATAGCAACTGTTATATTAAAAGCTGTTAAGCTCCCGTTGAAATTATTTTTATACATGTTATATTATAATCGTTGAGCATTGTTGCTGCTGTTTACAGATTTCGAACGAGAAAATCCATTGTCGCTTTAAAAAAAAAAAAAAAATTAATTTCTTTTGCTTTTTGAATGCAACACTCTCTAGGGGTTTTCAGTGCATTGCAAATAAATTGAAATACTACTAGTAACGTCAGTAGAAAATGCCACTTTTTTCGCAGATACCGCTGTTGTTTACACGCCTTCGGCATAAACCATTGTAAGATATAACCATCAAGTCTGAGGCCCCGTTTTTGACATAAGGTTCACATAATGTTCCAAGTTGGTAGTTTGAAAGGCTTCTTCACAATAACTAATTCCCCCTTTCTCTCTCCCCACTTCTTCTTTTCCCTCTCTGTATACATACATACATACATACGTACACATATGCACATATATGCTTGTTATTTCCCGAAAGAAAAAAATATCAAAGTTTTAATAACCACCGTTAATATCGTCGACATATTTTCTGTATATTTTCTGTATTTCGTGCTATTACTTTCACTACGACTTTTCACGTCAGCTGATTTCGTTGGTGCCATAGCTGTTGCAACGAGAAAGAAACTCTTTGAAAAATTCGATAATATTATAAAATAAAATCTAGATCAAATCAAGAAAATTATTTCTTTTATTTCTGGTGCTCATTCACCTATTTCCTCTCTAGCGCTTAACTTCCTTCCACCACTTTTACTATAATGCCTCAGTTGGTAGCTGAATAGCTCTAACATAAGCAGGTCTAAAATCGCTTGCTTTTGACATGTGGCTGTTACATGTACTTATTTTTAACTAATAAGATAAGTGAATGAGAAATAAGAAATGTATGGGATTTTAGAATATTTCTTTTTTCTGAGAGAAATATTTTTTGAAATAGAAATAATGGAAAAGTGTCACAAATCATTCAGACATAATAACAAAATATATTTAAGACTATAGTTTGCTGCGTTTTGTAAAGAATTAAGTATAAATATGGATAATGAATTCACAGTCTACATCGGATACTGTCTTCGTACGATTATCATTATTATTTTTAATGCAAATCTTATCATTACTGTTAGTGTTTGTCTTTGCTTGTTTTGTTATTTTGACCTTCGTCTCAGTGAAAGAAAGTAAATAATCATTACCATATACGTGGCAAGAAATTTTAGTAGGTATTATATAACTTAAAATAGTAGTAGTAAGAGTAGTAATGATGGTATTGGTAGTTGTAGTAGGAATAGTAGTAGCGGCAGTAGTAGACTACACAATTACTGAAATGTTTTGTTGCTGCTACTCTGGCGATTAGTAATATTTTCAATTAATTAATTTAAAGTTAGTGAAAGAACATACGATGGAATCACATTTTCCACCGACTAATGGACATAAAAGTAATAATTAAAATAATGTATATTAGAATAGGAATCTAATTGAGGAAACTAATTATATTCCCCACAAGAATTAACACCGAATTATTTTATGGTTTGGTTGTAGCTATGACAAAAGTTATAAATTAGAATCAAATCAATCAATTTGTTATTTTGGTAATGCTTTCCTTTTTTTTTTTCGCAGAATAAACATTTTGCTATTTTTTAATTACAGTAAAAGAAAAAAGAAATACGAGAAATAAATAACAATTTGGATACAATATAAAAGAAATTCAAAGGTCAATCAGCAAAAAATAATTATATTGTCTTTGTGTTTCTTTGTAGAAAACTATTTGAACAGTCTTTACAAAGTGACAACTGACATTTTGACATTAAACGTTGTAAATGTTCATGTTATAAATGTTGAATTTGTTGTTGTTGCTGATGTCGTCTTGTTCTATTTGGTGTCTATCCCTAGGTCAGCCCTGACTAATCAAAGCTCTTCAAGATGAACATTCAGTCTTTGATGACACCCCTTCATTATTTGATCATTTCCTCATTGTTCGAAAGAATAATGTTTCCCCTTCTCCCATTTTTAATCTGTAAGATACGGTGAAAAAATTTTCCCGTTATTACTAATAGGTAGAATCGACTAGGTACAAATCATAACATTTTTGCTGGAGTAATATTTCCCTTATATGTCACAGTTTGTTAGTCACTTCGTGGTTTCCATAAGTGATAGTGTTACATGGCTTAGAAATAAATAAGCTGTTGGGTAAAATTCATGATTGGTCCTGAAAGAAATGTTAGAAAAAGCAAATTTTCATCGAAAATCAAACAAATCAATCTCTAGTTTCACAATACTTATGGTGACTGGCAATATATGTTGACCTAGCCTCAATACATCCATACAAATATGCAAAAATAAAACTCACAGTATAGTGATATCATATACTATATTTTAATGATATTGTGTCTCCAATATTATCAAGTATATCTTAGAAATTCATCGATAAATTATCAAAATGCTGCAAGTAAAACGGCTGTTGAGTGAATATCTACTACTCTAGTAATATATTTGCAAGTGTAACGTAAAAGAATATTACACGTAACATTCAACAATGCGTATTGTCATAAATGATAGACATCAGAAGTAAAGGTAATTTAACATTTCAATTCAGATAGCTACTTTTATTTACATTGAATGTGATGGGCTAAATTAGATCAATTTTCCAAATCCATTAGAAATATTCCTCTGTTGAGAACAATAAACATTAAAAAAAACATACACAAACGTAAACATACCCATATGTATACATGCATACATGTATACACACACACACACACACACACACACACACACATATATAAATATGTATATATGTATGTATACATATATGTGTGTATATATATTTATATATATGTATATATATATATACATATATTTATAGATAGATAGATAGATAGATACATACATACATACATACATATAGATATATAGGGACAGGACTTGCTACCCGACTACATGGTTCCGGGATCACGCCCACTGCGTGCCAGCTTGGGCAAATGTCTTCTACTATAGCATACTATAGCCTCTACTATAGCCTTCTACTATAGCCTTCTACTATAGCCTCGGGCCAGCCAAAGCCGTTTCAGTGGATTTGGCAGATGGACACTGAAAGAAGCCGCTCTCTCTCTCTCTCTCTCTCTCTCTCTCTCTCTCTCTCTGTATATATATATATATATATATATATATATATATATATATATATATATATGTGTGTGTGTGTGTGTGTGTGTGTGTGTGTTCGTACGTAGAATAGAATGTGGTCAACGGTGAGTTTGGAGCCATAATCGATTTCTTTGGGAATAGAAACTGAGACATACTATCACAAAGCTCATATATTTCTTCGGTTGCCTTTGCTGGAATATAAATTATTTCTTCTCTTCCTTGTTAAAAATAAAGAATTAAAAAACGGGATACGATGAAAGTGCGATACGCTAAATTTATTACTTTGATTTATTGAATTCTTCACATTGAATGATCAACTAATGTTCGGAAATAGTTATTCTAATTTCACCAAGAATTTAAAGAAACTTGAAATGATTTTTATGAATTTCGCCAACTGTTTTCATAGATTCAAATCATATTTCAGTTATTTCGTCTACTATTATCTTCATACACTTAACCAGTGCTTTCTTGCTTTAAGCGGTAATGTATAATTGTAATAATGTTCCTTCAGTTCCATCCACAATTAATGGGAAGGCGAGCTCTATGATCAATACACTCTCCGTTCGAGGGAGACATGCAAAACATATATTTCTGCCTCGACGCAGTATTTGATAATTTAGGAAATAGGTCAACAAACTAAACAGAAAAAGAAAATAATACACCTGGACTATTGGTATTTTTGTGGAGATATGTTAATGCTTCTACTGTTAGAATTTCTGTTATTGCATATGCGCACGGTGCCTAATAATTTGTATGCTTCTTACGCATACACACGTCTACATATTCCATATACATATATATATTCCTAAATATATATATATATATATATATATATATATATATATATATATATATATATATATATATATATATATATATATATGTGTGTGTGTGTGTGTGTGTGTGTGTGTGTATGTTCGTGTGTGTGTGTGTGTTTGTATATCAACCTATCTATGTATATATCTCTATATATATGTATATATAATAATAAGCACGGGTCATATACTGGATTACCTCATGTATATGTTTAATCTTGGTGTACCTGCTGTAGAAGGACGTCACCTACCAAATTATTTTATTTGCTAAAATAAGTCTGAAACCATGGTCCAGGAGTTAGATGGTAAATGTTTTTATTTTTCATTCCCTTCGAAGTTTTATCTCTAATAGTGGTTTGGAACTTAGCTGTTATTTCTAGCTTGCAAGGAATCCTATGATGGATACCTCTTATGTATTTAAATGTACACTGTATTTATATACACGCGCTTTTTCGTGAGCAGAACTGACGGACTCTTCATTCTTACTGCCTACTGAATTTGATTCATATTTTACTGTAATCAAGCTGTTCAAAACCTACAAAATTATTCGTCACACAAAATAGGTTTCTTTTTAGTCTTTTTCCGAATGATTGGAGTACTATATGATAATGTACATATTTTCAGACTTTCTACCTTGCGGTTTGCTTCTTTTACAGCCGCTATATTACAATCATTCAAACTAGAAATGCATATTTCTAGAAGAATAATTAAAAATTCAACCTTCATTGTAATGCGCAATTAATATAATATTCTTGTAAGTGACGTTCACTGCGTCTCTAAAGAAGAGACTATTTTGTTTTCTATTTCTCAATTTCGAACTCCATTGCGACTACGCGTACATCTGAAAGAAATTGTCTCCATTTGCCATAAACTCTATAATGAATATAGCATTTTAGACATGACTGAGGAAATTAACTAAATAACTATACAACTCCCTACATTTCTTACCTTTTAATCTCCCATCCTCCATGTACACATATGTATGAATAACTCCGTAGGTAGGGATATATATATATATATAAATATATATATAAATATATATATTCGGTGTGTTATGTACCCGAAAGAGAAGAACATTTAAAGCATAGACCAGTAATGTATTTATATGCAGTTGAGTCTATGTCCGGTCATAGAGTGACCAATGGTTTCGATTCCATAAAAGGGCTCAGAGTTTAAAGCCGAACAGCTATATGTCTATAGAGTCTAAGAGATCGTCTATGATGCTAAGCCCTTTATGGATGCGAAACCATTGGCCACTCTATGACCGGACATAGACATAAGAGCATATATTTATAAACATATTGATATTTGGTATTGTATGAGTATCAATCTTCCTGTCAATATACCATTCTGTTTCTGTTTAACCCCTCCTCCATATATACACATATATATGTACATATATTACTACATATATATGTATCTGTATAAACACACACATACACACACTCACACATATCTATATATTTACAGTTAGAGGTGTATATATATATATGTGTGTGTGTGTGTGTGTGTGTGTGTGTGTGTGTGTGTGTGTGCGCGCCTGATTCTTGCATTATATACATACACATAATTAGTCGGAATGATGCGCATTCACTAATATTGTCTTTGTACTTGAGGGATGAAAATGTCTGCAGATAAGCAAAGAAAAATCAATCATGCTTCTTAGCCTTTTCACAGAGACATGTAATCAATTACAAGAGTCGTTTACCTTTCGTCCATTCCTTTTCGCAAAACTGTCGCTAACATTTTTTTTCAGTAAACATCGCGTATGTCACGATAACCTTTATTTGTAAGAGGTGATAGTATTTCTACAAGAAGAAAATAAATTATATAAATATTCATTGAAATATTTCACATTTTGGTATTGTATCGGTGTACAACATCCGTTTGTTTTTTCTGTACATCCATCGAAGTTATTGTATTTGAAAATCTCTCAGTCTGTTTGACCCAAATTCGCATCGTTTACACACACACACAAAGTCACAAACATACACATACATATATATGTATACATGTATATATAGATATGTGTATATATACACACATATACATGTATATATATATATATATATATATATATATATATATATATATATATATATATATATATATATATATATATATATATATATATATATATATATATATATATATATATATGTATATATGTATATATATGTGTATGTGTAAGTAGATAGATAGATAGACATAGATATAGATATGTATTAATATTAAACACACTCACGAATATACATTCACAAATTTACACACACACACCCACACGCACACACATACACTCACACACATATGTATATATATATATATATATACACACACACATAGATTTACATATAGATATTTGTTTCTATGCTGTTTTCCTCCTTCTGGCTTGTTATTATTCCTCCCTATTATTTTTGAAGCCAGCTAAATGATAGTTGTAGGAAACATAATGAAAAGTATTACACTTCCCATTCGCAATATATTTTCTGCAAGCGAACCATTCATTTTTTTTCTTTTTCAATGTGTCTGCCTAAGCTTTGATGTCACTCATACGATCAACTACGTTACTGCTGAGAAGATATTAATGGTAATGGGCAAGAATCAATAGATTATTTTCCTACAAAACGTGTTCTTGACTTGATGCGATAAAAGAGAAGACAAAGAAAATAAAGAAAGAACGAACGTATGATTGATGCTCTGTGAACATAAGAGCGGGGAGTAAGGAAAACATGTCGAAAGAGGAAAAACCGAAGTTAATGTTTGATGCAGTAATCTATTCTGTGCGTGCCTGGTCGCGTAGGCGTGCATATGATAGTTGGGGAATGTTGTATGTGGATGTTTGTATCGCTGTGTATCGGTTTGTATGACGACTGTAGGAGTGTATGCCATCGGTGAATACGTATGCATGTGTGTCTTTCAGGAACGAAGACATTTCAGAAACAGTTGTTTATAAGCAGTTCGCTGACACTGACAACAGGTGTGTGAATGTATGTATATCTATCTATCTATCTATCTATCTATCTATCTATCTATCTATCTATCTATCTATCTATCTATCTATCTATCTATCTATCTATGTACCTATCTATCTATTAACCTGCATGTATATATATATATATATATATATATATATATATATATATATATATATATATATATATATATATATATATATATATATGAATGTGGGTCGATATAGTATGCACAATTGACTACGAACAGTGAGTGATATGCAAATGTATTAGTTTTTTTTTTATAATATGTTCTTGAAGCGTTTCTAAAATTGGACTCCTTCGAAATGGTGAAGTATTGTATTATATGAAAAAAGAGTGCAGAGATGTAGTTAGTAATAAGAGCTCGATATGGAGAATTGAAGGGAACGATCAAAGTGGAGGAAAACAAAAGGGAGAATAAGATCTAGAATTTTGATTTTTGTTTGAGTGTAGTTATGTATGGATACGCAAATATAGAAATACATGTTTGTAGGCATACACACATACACAGATATTCACGCGCAGACATACATACTACAAATAAATGTGTATATATGTACATATATATATATATATATATATATATATATATATATATATATATATATATATATATATATATATATATATATATATATACCTACATATATATGTATGTATATATATATAAGTATGTATATATTTTTAAGCGTATAAATGTATACACACACACAGACACACACACACATATATATATTTATATCCATATATATATATATATATATATATATATATATATATATATATATATATATATATATATATATATATATATATATATATATATATATTCATAAATACAGATCTACGTATCAAATTATACGTATATAAGTATAGGAGTATGCATATATATATATATATATATATATGTGTATATATATATATATATATATATATATATATATATATATATATATATACATATATATATATATATATATATATATATATATATATATATATATGTATGTATATACATCTGGATGTATATATATATAATATATGCAGTTCTTTCTGTGGTAGGAAATAAGTATACGCTGTCGTCTTCCTAATACTTTGAGTGGGAAACACTGCAGCTGGTGTGTTTCTTATTTCATTATTTCATCGGTTTCCTACCTCGATGGGTACAATTGCCCAAGGACGATATCTCTTTGTCTTGAGCATTAAGATAACAGAGTTTAACCCTAACAAATTAAGACATCAAAGATAAACTGGACAATATACATATGCATTACACCAGCATTGTGTTATTACTTTTATTTTTTTCAGTAACGCGGCAGCATATATTGGCATTTGGATTGATAATGTAAAAGCGATAACCTAAAGGACGGAACATAGATAGCATATGAAATGTAGATAACCTGTATATGAATGTAGCAAAATCGATACATGTGTGTACATGTGCGCATATAAATATAATATGTACACACACTGTCACACAAACACACACGGCCGCACTCATACGCACACATATATGAATATAGATGTATTTTCATATACGTGTTCACATATGTACTTACACGTTTACACATACGCACATAAAGACACCTTTTCGCTCTCTCTCACTCTCTGTATATATATATATATATATATATATATATATATATATATATATATATATATATATATATATGCACATATATAAGTATATGCAGTATTCTTACTTTTATTTAGTCAGTGTTCTTATTGAATTGTGGCTTTGCTGGGCACCACATTTTAGGCTATCATAAACTGCATCGATCCCTGCACATACTTTACAGCTAATAATTATGTTATCGATATATATATATATATATATATATATATATATATATATATATACAGACAGAGAGAGCGTATGTGACAGGGTAATTGCAAGAAATATGGAATAAAAAATAAGAATAAATGATGCAGCAGATAAAGGCGACTAACAACAGCGGTTTCTTAGTTTATCTAATTCAATCCACAACCGTTACGAAAATAAAGCTAAAGTGAGGTATTTTGTTTCAGAGAATTGGATAAAATAAATAGCTCGCAACGTGACTCACACACAGTCAGTTACTCACTCACACACACACAAACACACACACACACACATAAACACTCACAGACACACAAACACACACACACACACAAACACACACACATTAGTGCAGTATTTATTCTCAAGAAGCTTTCTCTCATATCTATGTGTGCATACGTGTGCGTATGTGTATGCATATATTCATATATATATATGTGTATGTGCCTGTATATGCGTGTAAGAGTATGAAGGTGAGTGTTTGTATGTGTGTGTGTTTCAGTAGTATATGTATGAACATGTGTGCTTTGGGAAAGTTACCGACAATATTGCAGGCTATCTTATTTCATCAAGTTTGCTGTAGAAATATTCTGAGGTTTTTTAAAATTGAACGATTACAAGAACATTAATTTATGGCTAATATATATGAGACATCTTTACAAAACTGCTCGCTGCAAATATGTTTATCAACACTCAGTGGACATGTCAGTTGGCTTACTCCCATTTACATTTCCTTGAACTGCGTGTCATACGAATTTTATGCCTAAAAAATATCTATATTTTGTTTAAATATTTCGTTGACTTTTCCAAATGTTTCAATTCATTTTACTATGAATGTGTATCATAATCATAGTTGTCGAATAAAGTCTATTATATTTTTGCCAATACTTATTCATGAATTTTACTCTCGAGTACCAATATTAGATCGTTTAAATTTGTTCCATTTCCTTTCTGAATTTTATGAAATCTATTTAAACAACATTTCTTGGTAAATTTGTAAACTTTGAACTATTTAATATAGCATGTTGGTTTGTTAAATATATATATATATATATATATATATATATATATATATATATATATATATATATATATATATATATATATAGAGAGAGAGAGAGAGAGAGAGAGAGAGAGAGAGAGAGAACAAAGAATCATTATCTCTCTATAACAGGTAAAATACTGCAATAATAATTACGGATTGGTAAATGAGAAGAAAGAAAACAAAAGGTCGTAAAAAAACCCCTTAAAATAGATTTTAGAGGATTTTAAATATTTTGGATTTTAAAGAGATTTGTAAAACTCATGGAAATATGCATTGTTCAAATAATTCAAGTTTACATGATGAGAAAATCTTCAAGCAAAGAAAGATGGCGTGTTTGAATGATAAATATTATTTTCCATTTATGTAGTCGAAGAAATGTTTGATTTTATAGACAAGTCTTACTGAATCACTTACTACATGGTACTGTCAAGATGTAAAACTTCCTATTTATGTCAGATTTTACAATATTGATTTCTTCGAAAATGTAAAATAACGGAAAAGCAGTGTGATTACATAACATGCAGAATATTCCTAAGCAGATTAATCATATGTCTACGAAGGAGAATCATTGTATGGTCACTTTGTTTGTCGATATAATACAAAACCAAATATCAAACAAGAGGAAGCATGTTGCGATTTAATCCCTCTCTAAATAGCATTAGCAATGAGAATGAATTGACATTAATCGGTGGTTAAATACCGAATTAAGAATTTGAATCACTAGGAGATTATTTTTTCGTTACACAAGCTCATAAAACTCAAAGTTGTTTTACTTCTCCTAGTCCAATAATATTAAATTTCGGTAATATTATTTGGAATGGTATCAGTGGAGTAGAAATTTCAGCTAAAAGAAATTCCCAGAAACTTATGTATTTCTGTATAACCAATACTTGACTTCTGTTCCAATGGTCAATGGAAACTAATATAACAATATATCTGACGCATCATTTGTCTGACAAAAGTAACCTATAAATATCATCAACCTTTATTCGAAATTGCATCTCACTCTTTCAAATCTCTCTCCAAAAGAAAAGAACAACTACTTTGTAAACGTAAGTATAATAGGGTATTTTAACTAGGTTATGTTTGGGCGAGAATTAGTTGCAGAAACAGAAGTGACTATCTCTTTGTGGTGTTACACATTTTCAAAGAACAGCATCGATGTCTGGTTGGGCTAACACTACTAACATATATATACTCTCCCTTTTCCGCTTTATTAGACTAAGGAAAATGTCCTTTGTAGCTTCATCTACTTGCACATAATCGTACGTTCGCGTACGAAAGATGCAGTCGATAGAATAGTTGTAATCTATTAACACATTAATAATTAATTTTTGGCAGCATGAGATGAATATAAATTATGCAGAGGTTCTCAATATATGCGTGGGTGTATATATATGTATATATATATATATATATATATACATATGTATATATATGTATATATCTATTTATGAATTTATGTGTGTGTGTACGTATGTATATGAGGTATGCATATTTTTACAACATGGTGTGTGGTTTCCTGTTTGTATTTCGAAAGCCACCTCTTTGCAGACTGGATTGATTCCTTTATATTGCTTTAATGTAGTAGATCTGAAAAAGTGATGGATAAAATATATGCCAGACATAAAGTATTAAAGGCGATTTGATAATCCAAAGCCATCAATGAGGTTACTCAGCATGACTTCATCCCAACGACTCAAAGAAGTAGAAGAATATAAAAATAAGACAAAACATTCTGTTTATGAGAATATAACAAAAGTTAGAAATATTTGGGTGTTTGGAATATAGAGCTGCAACCACGAAAGTTTCTCATGTGTTATGAGCAGCATAATCTTTTTAAACCTTAAGCTAAATGTACGAAAACTGTTATTAAAATTTTCTAATTTCTCTATTCAGTTAATTTTTGAACCATTAGCAAATTTTAAATTGGAAAATAAATGACTGAATTTATGCAGGGATTTTGTACGGTGCAGTTACTACATTTAATAACAAGCACACACGTTTGAAATTAATAATTGACATTAAGCCTTTAAGTTTAAGGAACCTGATAGTGTATGAGGTAAGGTGGAGACACATGCAACAGCATAATTGATATTTAATGAAATGTTTTGTTTCGATACGCCAAAATGTAATTCGTTTGATCAATTTTGCAATTAAATCTTTTTTAATTAGTCCGAGGACTTGCTAGCAATTAATTGATGTAGAATAGAACAAGATGATTTATGTTATATATTCTCTTAGAAAATTAGATACATATTTCAGCATCCGATAAATACGATTTTGCTGCATCGATAGTGCTTTACACACAGACTGCAACAATATGTATATATATGTATATATATGTTTGCATGTATGCGTGCATATATGTATATGATGCGTTTAAATAGGTTAATGTATATGTAAATATACACATGTATCTATATATATGTGTGTGTTTGTGTGTGTATGAATGTGATCATATGTACATGTCGTATGCATATGTGTATGTGTTTCTGTTTATTATAAGAGTCTGATGGAAGTGTAGAGTCCTTGAGCCTTGAAGAACCTTGGAGACTGGCCAGATCAATCCCGTTAATATTGTGATGAAAATATTGTAGGTAAATACATTCAAGAACTACAGATTTAAGTAATATATTTCATATAGCAAATGGTTTGGAAATGAGGAATTTGTCATACTAGTTTGAAGAGAGAAAGGACTGTTGAATGCACCGAGGATGACATAAGTTTGAGTGACAAGTGTACTGCGTGGTGGGTATCTAAATGCTTGAGTTATTACTATTTTTCTTTTTATTTACGTTCTAGCATAACACTGTGATATTAAAATTTATCAATGAAACAGTATATAAAAGTAGTTAATATTACAAAATATTTGGTCTATTTTACATTTGCTCATTAAGACTTTATCGCAATATTTTCCATTCATTACTGTATGAAAATATAATGAAATGATGTTGCAAATAATTTCAATTTCAAATGCAGAAGTCAAAAACTAATAGATAAGGATGTTCATCAAGTAATTAATAAAATAGTTTGAAAATAAATATCTCGGAATTTTTTATTTTCATTTTTACGAGATCTGTTGAAAAGATGTTCTCATACTATATAATAAAGTTTTTTTTTTTTTACAAGAAGGGTACGATGGAAAAATGATATATTTCCACTACATTTCAATTCATGATAATTATTAAATATAATTAAAAGCCACAAGTTGTTAGATATAATTTTTCATCACTATACACTTGATATATCTATTGATGTTGGCAATAAGATGTTAGCTTTCTAGTCTGCTCTGGATTATTTACCTGTCACTCGAGTTCACTATGTGGTTTCAGTAAGATTACAGTGATATCCTAAATAATTCCAGTAAGTTTTAACGTTCAGGTCAAGTTAATCAGTGATATATATTTGAAATTGAAATGAAAATTCACATGGATTCAAATGTTATTGAATGGGAGAGACTCCTTACTAAAGATAGAAAAGGTGGCATATAAGGGAACTGTGGATAAAATCTGTATACTTAATAGTCAGGAAACCGATTGGAGCAGATTGCCGGCACTGAACGGTCGAATTGCAGCTACCAATAAAGTGACAGCACGATATGCGGTGAAATAGGATTATTTCTAGCCCCATTCTGATCTAGAAGCTCTGTTGTAAACATGTTTGTCATTGCTATCCTGCATTACGTCATTGTTATTTATTTATGAAAAAGATCGCCAATGAGTTCTTTTTTTAACCAGTTATGTAAGGAATACTCCGGAAGGTGCCCGCAAAATAAGAGGTATTACCTTAGTTCACTGGTAGTGAACAGCTGACACTTTAGTACATCTCCAGCGTTAGAAGCTGTGCAAAGGCAATAATAATAATAATAACAATAATAATAATAATAATAATAATAATAATAATAATAATATGGAGACCTGCGAATTGAGATCGGCACGATGTGGCAGCTACGAGTCAAACATAAAGGTTATCCCTATTGTCATCGGGGCATTGGGTTCAATACCACCCAATCAGAAAAAAAAAAAACATCTGTAAACCTTTGAGATACCCTACAATCTAGATATATTGCAAAAGTCGGCATTACTTGTATCTGAACGCATATTGAGTAAAATAGTGTTTGTCAGAGTTCCTTGTTGCGACTTGACAAACAGTACAAACCCCCGGTATAAAGAATATCTTCAATCAACAACCTCACGACATTGTATACTGTGTGATGTCTATAATAATAATAATGATAATAATAGATTACGGAATCTAAATATATAATTTTCGTTATACCTTCGAGCAATTGAGATCCAAGAGATGTATACGTTCAGAAAAATCATGTGTGCGTCTCATTGTTAAATTTTAATTTTTAATCTGCCAACTTCTTTTTTTCTAATCATTTTAGAATATCTTTGATGATCTGCACATATCGCTTTCATACGAGAAGTATATAATATAATTATACGTCTTTTTTTGTTTCTATTTTTTTAATATTATTATTTTACTTTTTATTATTTTTTTTTTTTTTTGGTAATCGCTGGTTGAGAAATATTTGCACTAAAACAAATAGTTTCTTGTTTACAAATAGAAAATGCGAAGGATCTAATTCTATTATGCTATTGTGTATTGTATCAATCTCTTCAGTGAATTCTTTGAATATCTGTCATCGAATCAGCCGGAGGGACTATAGAATATTATGTTTTCGGTAAACTAACAAACTTTGTAAATCTATTGTATTCTCGCTGCACTGTAAAATCCCATAGAAATCAAATATTAGTTAATATTTTACGTATATTCTATTTGTTTCTTTCATCTCTTTTTCATTCATCTCTTTCCTCATTTTCTTACACTTATTAGAATACTGTCACCATCAACATCATCATCTGCATTATTAACATAATCATTACCGCCGACACTCTCACACGCATAATCATCGTCATCATCATCATTACCATCACCACTTTCATCCACATCATCATGATCATCATACACTCTTTGTTAAGATATTAAGCAAAACAAATGCAAAGGGAGTGACAAAACAATATCGTTAATTTAATAAAATGTGTCTTCTTCCTGATTTCTGCGCAGCATTGTAATCCACTTTAAGCTTTCATTTCCTGCTTAACGTTGCAAATCGATGCTTTGGTATTACTAGGAAAATTATTTCCTATTCTTGACCGTAATCTACTGCAAATGTGGATAAGACAAGACTTTGGACCATACTAGCAGCTATGCGCCGAATAGCTCTACTTAGAAGACTGAAAACATTTTGTTGGCGCTGATGGTTCTATTGTTGCCTGATCTTCTGCTTCCAATTTTTTCTGGTAAGAAAGCATGTACAAGGCACATACTAGGTCAACAGGCGCTTATTTTCAGTGGCGTAGCAAATAAACACTTTGAGCATGTGATTTAATGTCTGTTGTCTTTCTTTCTTCCAAATTCGATGAGCAAAAATTCCAAGCTTATTCATTTCTATTCACACTCCTTTATGGTTTGTATGTTTGATAAAATTCTACTCGATCGTTTGTGTTTCTGGTTTACATGAGATTGCAAGATGTTTGAAATTGTCAAGGAGATGTTTGAAGGTCTTTTCAGGAACGGAGAGAGAGAGAGAGAGAGAGAGAGAGGGGGGGAGCATGCGCCGGGTTCAGGAGCCATCTTGAGGATGTGGTTGTAACTGATGGAGGAGACTTTGAGTAAAATATTATCTTTCACTTATTATCTACTTCACATTTTGGACTTTTTAAAATACCTTTATCTGAGATGGTTTTTTTTTATCTGAATTCGCTCAACTATAGCCCATAAAAGTGTATATGAATTCAATGAATTTTTGACATGAGCAAGTTGATATTAACAATTAATAATTGGCAACGTTAATCTTGTTTGAAGACGTTAAGAAAATAAACACAATCTAAAGAATATATCAGTATTTAGAAGGCTTTTATATGTAAAGTAAGAAATTATATACGCTGTTACGAAGAGGGTAACTTGTGCATTTCTGTGAGTTTGTTTAGGGAAGAAGAACATATGAATAGAATTTTAAGAACTTTGGAATTGCGAGATTTGTTTGTTCATAAATCATTAATTGTTCGGACGAGATGCTCAAACTTATTCAAATGTACTTTCGGTTTACTGTTCTTGCTTTATTATGATATTTTCGGTTAGGAATTGATCTTTTTAATTTTATTGTTAGTATACTATTATACTGGGTCAGCTTACTTTCAAACATAAACTCATTTCTTTACAGAATAATTCTTGCATAAAGAAGAGGTAGAGAGAGAGAGAGAGAGACAGGGAGAGAGAGAGAGAGAGAGAGAAAGAGAGAGAGAGAGAGAGAGAGAGAGAAATACAGAGAGAGAGAAATAAAGAGAGAGCGAGACAGAGAGAGAGAGAAAATATGTTGAAAATTCATATAAACTATTCCGTTTTCTAATATAAAAATTTCAAAGAAGGTCATAGGTGAAAGACATATAGTAGTAACCTTCATTTCGAAATATATGGACGGAATGCATAGGAAATAACACAATCATGATATGAGTGAGAGTTGTTGAATTCATTTAACAATAACAAACTGAAAATATCTCCACAAAAGGCATTACTCCCTTTTGCAGTCAATTCAGCTTCTTTAAGTTACTGAAGTCGAATTCACAATTAATATTGACCCAGAGTTGACATTCGGTTTGGGCCTCAATAAAACTGATACCAGATCGATGTTTAACATTGATTCGGTATATGTAATTAGAATATAAAATCATGTTTTTCCATCAAAAATAGTTCAGTTATATGTGAAGTAAATAAACTTTATGCAGTAGCTGCTCTCCTATTAAATGCATCTATTTTAGTTATATTTTGTGTAATTATTGATTTTGGGAGAAGGCGTTTTTACGATTAAATAGCAACTGAAATGTAATAAATGCAGTTTCTGGATTTTTTTACTAGGATTATTGTAGATAAAATATCAATGTAAATAGAATTGAATATAGTGGTGAGAGGAAAAATAAAGCGACTTGCTTAATATGAAACTTAATGTATGTTAGATATGGAGATATAAAGGTGTTGCGTGATTGCCTACATTATAAAATATAGCAGCATGATGAAATACAGAAAGGAATTAGATGAAATGAAAATATGGTGTAAAAATGAAGTTTCGACAATGATAAAGAGAACACTGGTGTATCAATCCATATAACATTGAGATAAAACATAGACTAGATAGAATTGTGAACGAAAACTGAAGAATTAAAAACATCCTTATAGCAATATACACCATGACAGCTGATAATGTATGTCTATAAAACGGAGAAATTGTCCAATTCAAAATATTTTGTAATAGAGACGATCAGAATATTGAAATTAGAAGTAATTGAAATCTGTCATTGGAATAATTAGAGATGATATAGGGGAGCGTAAACCAAAAGGCGTATATGTCTATAATACATGTAAAGAACACAGTTATGTGAAGCATACTTATGACGTGAAGTACATCCCGTAGTATACCAACTGCAAACGGTTTGGAAAGCGACTCGCCACACGAAAGGCATTCAGAACGCCGCTGTGCTGCGCCGTAAAATGCAGATGATAAAGGACTAATCCTTAGCAACTACTACTACTTCTAGCAAAATCCTCTCTGATTTCCCAATCCAAACAGATCAGGTGCTAAAGTATAACAGACCGAAACTAGTGGTGCTGAACGAGATGCACCACATATATTATAGTGTTGATGTTGAATGCCTCTTTGACCCACGAATAATAAAGAAGGAATGCGAAAAGATAGATGCCGATGAGCACTACTACTAATACTACAACAACAACAACAACAACAACAACAACAACTACTACTACTACTACTAAAATTTTGGGGTAAGTCGATTACATCGACCCTAGAGCATAAACGATCGAACCCGAAAGGAGCAAAGACTACGGTCGAATTTGAACTCTGACCGAAAAAAAACGGGCGAAATGGTGCTAAGCAGTTTGCCCAGCGTAATAATAATAATAATAATAATAATAATAATAATAATAATAATAATAGTAATGTCGAATGACTAAAAAGATCTCAATCGCCAAGAAGCACGATATGTTGTTAGAAACCAGAATATAATATGATTTCATTGACAGTGGAGAGAAAAATCAGAAGTATATGAATACTAAATAATACAAAAAATAAGAAAAAAATGCGATCGATGAAAGGTATTGGAAAGTTATGTTTGCTTGTTTTTTGTTTTTAATCTATGGTGGTACGTTGTATAGGAATATTATTATCATCCTGTTAGAATTTAAACAAAATTTTACTACTGTTTTTATTTTTGTCATGATTTTTACAGACTGCTGAAAGTTTCAAATATCGAAAACATTGAAACAAACGACAACGTATAACATATTCCAATTAGTAAATAAGAATCATTATTTTCTTATGTAAATATTTGTTTATTCTAGATGATGTTGGATATCATAAAGTTATGTTTTGAAATTGGAGTTGTTATATGATTTGCAGTCATATGTATATTTAGCTTGAAGGCTGTATTCAAAAGAATAACAAATCAACAAAATGGAATATGTTTCCATTGACATACATAGGCAAATATAAAGAGCCTGATCGAGAAAAAAATGTTAAAACGTGTTTATATTTAGATTAAAAATGAAATTTATTGTTATTTTGCATATCTTTAATGCCATGGATGACAGCTTTCCGTTTATCTCTCATTTGAAAACTGTAGAAAACACTCCAATCAATTTTGGGTTCTATAGATAACACATTTCTTTTCTCAGTAGAATGTAAATGGTTTTATATGTTGCACGGAGTTTCCAATGACGCATCTATGTTTACTGACACTTACTTCCTTTCACGTGCTACATTTTATTTTCATTATATATTCTTCTTTTCGTGGGCATTTCATATATATTTCCTTTTTTAAATTACCTTGCAATTTCCCATGCAATAAATATTCAGAAATTTTTCGATTAAGTTTCCAGGAAAAGATAAAGATATGCATATTCTAGAACACGAATGATAAATCTGTCAAAACTTAACATTATAAAATAAAATAGCCTTATATTTAACTATTTAGATTGTAGCACCTCCAATGTAAAATATTAAAGGCCAATTTATATATTTGCCTTCCTGCTATAAAATTATTTCTTTTGTATTCAATATATTGTTTTAAATGTGTCAGCTCACAGCCTTTTCAATTACAATATATTGGAATAAATAAACATTACTTAAGATCATATTCTTCCAGAAGAAGCATGAAGACCATTGTTTTTCTCTTCTATTTTTTTCAGATAGTGTATGAACAGAATGTATATCTGCTGCCACCTATTATTATCATGATTATGTACCATGATCAATTGCATGCAAGGCGTGTAATTGGAATAAGATAAGTGATTTGAATCAGTTTCGGATAATCTGTCCGCCGATCTTATATCTCCTTCACTCATACAGTAAATACATGTATTATTGATCATTGAAGATTAAATGTAACTTAAATTTCACCTGGATCTTCAATTTAGGATTATGCAATGCCTTAAAATAGCTAGCCTCTTCTACTTCTGTGAAGTTTAATGGTCTTTTTTCTATATTCTAAATGGCGCTGAAATTATATATACATTTCCATCGTAAACCATTTTCCTCAAATGGTTTTTTAATTATAGCGTATACTGCCTCTTTGACGAATTTCATATAGGTAGTAAACAATTACCTGATCTCCGATATAATTGAATATTCTATTGTTTTATCACCTGCGAATTAATGTTTCTGACCACAAATTACTAAGGGATACTATATACCATAACATCACAATCGGGAGAGGTGGAGAGTATAATTAGCATTTTCTATTATTAAAATGGTTTCCATACAATCGAGCAGACAAATAAAAGGAAAATACAAAAAATAGTATAATGAAACACAAAAGTAAATTAGAAGATTGCAATTATTATTTTTAAGTGATAAATTGTTGATTTTGTATAGAATTCAGAACAAACAATGTATGTTACATTTCGTATAGGAATATGTCCATGCAACTTACAGTTCTGGCCCCGAATGTATATTTTTATCGCTTGAAAATGAAAAGATTAGAATATCTCACTATAACAAAAGTTAAAACATAAAATTGACTTGTAAACCATTACTTGGTAGTATTTTAAGGTTTCAAAATGAAATACTCTGTCCTAGCTGACATTTATTATATATTCTCTATTGGCATTATGGTTTCGAACAATACTTAATATACACGGTTCTCATTAATTATGAATAATAAGATAAACACAGATGGAAGCGAAGCAACTTGGGCAATTTTACATCTAATTTGAAAAAGCGTGTACATGAGTTTAAACATAGAACCAAGTACGTAAATCCGTTTTCCGTGGTATCTAAGCGCGTGGTATGACTGAGGAAATAATAGAGAATTTATTATATTTAATATATTTCTCCTTAATTAATGCTATTATACATACTACTTATCGCATAATGTCAGCAATATGTGGAAGTGGCATTTTCATGTTCTCGGTGAGGTGTACGCCAAAGAAAATCTTACCATCGCGAAAACTGAATTCAGTAAAGTTGAATGCATTGTACAAGATACGTGGTAGACACGATTAAAACGCTTCGTGTACATAAACTGATATATACTGGGCAGCAGGTACGGCTAAACAACAATAAGAACATTTATACCGATATAATACAAAAGTAAATTTTGATGCTGAGATCATCAACGGGTGGCCTGTATTGTGTAACGTAAATGTAGATAAATAATATGCTATTGTCGGTAAAGAGAGGCTCGTAACTGGAGCCATGGATGTATAAAGTTACATCATAAAATTGGATTCCTATGCGAAGCTACAAAAATCGTTTCAATCATGTTATGTTAGTGAAGTGAATATATAAAAGGAAAGAAGCATAGAATATAGAATAAATATTGGTACACCAAGTGACATATTAAAGGAATTGGATATAAAAATGGAGTTAGTTTTGATTAGCAACATTGATAAAATTTGACAGCTGCCATGCATTTCAAATAGCAAGAAAGTGTATTGTATTCCATTTTTAGTTGGTTCACTTCTAAGACAGATTCGGAAAAACTCACTTTTAAACAATCAATGAGAAACGCTGCTTCCCCAACTCTGAACGATGGAACATAGTAAGAATGAAAGCTTTTGAGTAAAAATCAAAAATCAAACGGAAACGAACTGATTTTCTTGACTGGAACAGCAAATGAGTTAAAGTGTCACATGATTGAACAACATAAGATAATTACTATTATGCAGTCAGTTCCACCCCACCCCCACCTAAAAAGAAAGGGTTGTGATTAAACGATTTGAAAATGCCTAGAATTATTCGTCTTAATGTACATCATATATTTCATAAAATGTCCCGTATATATCAGGCGTAATATGTTGAATACACGGGCACGCACACACAAATACACACACATATAGATGTATATGAGTGTGTGTGTGTGTATGCATATATATATATATATATATATATATAAATGTTTGAGGATGTACCGATGTATGCTTTCTAATAAAGGGACTATGCCTAGCCTTGAATATTTAAGGGAACGTGCTCTGTTAAGTGTGTTCACCATAGTATTTGCATTTCATTCAGGCGAGATGAAATGTAAAAGTGGAGACGGCGAAATTTGAACTGAGAAGAAAGAAATCTAAGAGAAATCACATGCCAAAATGTGAAAAAGCACGATGCCATTGCACGAGCATGAATTTAGTATGTGCGTAGTTTTATTCTTTGTAGTAATAATAGTCTGCAATAAGCTGTCTATCCCAGTGAGTATATATATATAGTTAATGTTTATCAGTATAAACAACAGTGTAGGGAATTACGTTGTGGTTGACGGCGGGGAAATGTAATTATTTCACTTCATCCTCTTCTTTCCATATCGAATATTCACAATCTTAAAAATTACTTACTTTTTATATTCAAAGAAATTGCATTTATTCTGAATGCATTATAATACCAGTATATATATATATATATATATATATATATATATATATATATATATATATATATAGAGAGAGAGAGAGAGAGAGAGAGAGAGGCACACACACACACATACGCCTATGTGCATATATATATGTGTGTGCGTGTGTGTGTGCGTGTGTATTTGTGTGTGTGTGTATGCGCGCGTGTGTGTGTGTTTATGTTTGTATTTGTGTATTTTGATTACACATTTTCGAAAAACATTTATTCCGAAAATTCTCTGCTACATGTGCTTCAGAAGGGGTTGGTTATCTAATGGTACGATTAATTCATGGAATATATTTCGAAACCACGCGTATAGATCTTAGAATATGTGAAATAAATATTTATAAATGAGAAATTTAACCCCAAACGGAAGCTGAAGAAATTACATCAGTTTGGTTAATAGTGAAAATGTTTCTAACTATTTAATTCAGTTGATAGAGAGCTTTGAAACGCAAGTGAGGTTTGGTGGCATGAAGCCTAAAAAATCAGTCTGTTTCTGAATTTTCAGACAGCCTACAAGGAATAGAAAAGAAAGAGAGAGAATTATTGTAACAATTATCAAAACAAAAAATTATAGAATTACAAGCTCTCAAAATAATGTTAAATAACAGACACACTGCAGATTTATGGCATCAGAAATTCTCCAGCCTCCACTGGCTAGTATTTCTCCATTCTACGCTGGCGCGTATAAACTGGCTTACATGCTGGAAGATTTTCAACTTTTCGTAAAGCTGTGCTAGATTATTTTGCTATAACAGTGCAGATCAATATATCTTTTAAAACATGACTGTTTATTTTACGCTTACAATATACATACAGATTAGTCTAGATAATTATTGAATGACTATAGTATTCCATAAGGCAGAAAGCTACAGAATTGTTAGGAAGCCGGGCTGAATGTTTAGCAGCATTTCGTCCAATTCACTCCTGCTTTCAAATTACAATGACGTCAACTTTGCCCTTCTAACTTTCGGGGTAGATAAAATAAGTACCACTTGAGCACTAGAGTCGAAGTAATCCAGTTACCCATTCTACAAAATTGCTGGCCTCTGCAATAATTTGAAACCAATATTTAGTATTCAATAATGGGTTTTAAAGAGTCAAGTACAAGAACACCACACCCATTTATATTTGAGGAGCATCGTTTCTGTTGTACCATCATAATGCATACTAACCACAATTCAATATCGTAATGTATTTGGAATTTGTATAAGACGTTAAGTTAGAGAAATTAGAGTTAAGTGAACATTCGGGGCTCTTCAAATCTGTCGTCAAAGTTATACTTCCTTGTTTTTAACTAAATCATTCAACATATAATCTAAGAAAATATTTCACATGGAAATAGTGTTAAGAGTTTAATATGTTAAGAAAATATTGGAAAATACTATTAACAGGATCACATTAATATAGAGTATGATTCTATATCAATTATACTCTATATTAATTTGATCCTGTTAATAGTATTTTCCAATATTTTTTTAGCATATCAAGCTCTTAATACTATCAGGATGATTCTAGCGATATAATCCATTAATGTATTTTTAATGTGTTACACTCTAGATAATTAATATATGAGTGTTTCGAGCGTTTTAATTAAAATAAGAATAGAAGTAGAATTACTGTTCAAGTGGGTAATATACCATAAAAAATTATGCGTAGATTTAATTCATTTTAATGTTCTAATATCCACGCAAAAGATACGTAAAACCGAGTAATAAAGCCATTATTTGTTTAATAACTAGATAGATTTCGCTCTTGCAAACGATCGAGTGATTACATTAACTGCACGTTAATGTATTGTGTATGTTGACATGTTCGAAGTCATTGCGTAAACAACTAATAACAACATTTTCCTCTAATTACTGAAATCTATGTTCCACGAAAAATGATTAGGTTTTTGGATTTGTTTGTAATCCATTTCAGCTAGTAACGTAAATTGAAATTTAAAAGCAATTACATTTATTATAAGATCGGAGTTTTGTTTTATACTCATTACGCCGAAGGATCATTAGAATTATGTTTATGATGGCGTCTAAATGAAAATTTCTAATCACCCCATGCTGCTATACTAAAGAGTTACATATGACACTTCTATGAACTTCAACACCCAATCAATATGTCTAATCATTGCTAATTTCTCAGTCAAATAATTCACTAAAATTATGCACAAAATCAGTGAATGAATATCTGAGGAATTAACTCTAATTATATCTGATATAATTGCTGTCTGGGTTTATAAATTATGTCTACATTGGCGCATTGAAAACATGCTTTGATCTAAGTGACCTCAGGGCATACTCAATGCTTTTAAGTAATTATATATTTGAACTGAGATGCATTTGTACACGAAATACTTAAAGGAAATCTCTAAGTGTATTTTGGTATAGTAATACGATACAATAATATCATCGCCACAGTACAACTTACAAGCTAAATATCATCATCATCATCATCATCATTTATTCATAGAATTTCCAAATGTGATCGTGGAGAATTATTGAAAATATAAATATGTTGATGTATACTTTGTGCATTTTTTGAAACAGTTACACTGAATGCAAAATGTAGTAAAAAAAATAAAAAAAATTAACGTAAAATGCCACATTCATTGCTGGCATTTAAAGTCAATGTGCGAGAGCCTATTCCACATTTGTAGATTTGTGTGAATGTGGCTGTTCGCGCATCTGTCTATCTATCTATCTATCTATCTATCTATCTATCTATCTATCTATCTATCTGTCTGTCTGTTTGTTTGTCTGTCTGTTCGTCTGTCTGTCTGTCCGTCTGTCTGTCTGTCTGTGTGTATGCTTATTTATAACCGAACGTCACGCAGCCTGGTCCACAGTAGGCACAGTAAGATTTTACTTTATATATATATATATATATATATATATATATATATATATATATATATATATATATATATATATATATATATATATATATATATATATATATATGTATGTAAAGAATATTCATGAATGTAGCTGAATAATAAACACCTGTTTAGCTAACAGTAGGAATTAAAAGAGAAGAGAGCCTACGGAAGAAAGTATAAACGATATAACTAGGTCCATATCACACTCAATTCAATTAAATGAAGCGAGTAATGATTTTAATAACACCTCCAATTTAAGATATCACGCATCTAATAATACCCGTAGGGTAATACGTGAAATATGGACAGAATACTTCATATTTCTGCTAGTAGCAAGCATAGGGTCAATATCAATAAGCATTATTGTAGCTATAAAAGCAAATTCTCTCCGATTGAGGGGCATACGTGTACAGCAACGGCTAATGGCATTTCTAATAATTACATAGGTCCTTGTTCTACTGGATTGAAGCAGAGATTGCCTAAACACATTTCGTCGTTCATAAAAGGAAGAAAAATGAATTGTACAAGTTTCAGTGTGTTCATATCGTCTTGAAAGGATAACTATAGACATGTGTTTCACAGTAATGTCGACGGTCACGTACCCTAAGGTATATTTTAAATCTCTTAGAATATACATTTTAACAGGAATATCTAACACTTCATTCCTCAGTTCGCTTTACCTAATGGGCAAAACCTAGAATGAAGGTTTTACTCATCGGGTGCTTTGGTTACACCTGGAAACCGGTGTTGACGTCACTTTAGTGCGGTTGCTCCGCTAAAGTCAACGATAGAATAATTTAACACTGTCTTGATTTGTTTGACTAGACACTTCAAGGCAGTGCTTCATCATGGCCAAAGTCATGAAACAAGTGGAAGATAAAAATTATATCCCCGTGTTTTATATACATGTACGCAAACACAAACACATATATGTACAAAATAGTGCCGCAAATCAGGATAAATATTACATCTTCTTCTCTTTCATTCACTTTGCAATTATAACTGTTCTTACTCATTTTTATAATTTTGGTTTTCCTCCGTAAATTCCGGTCCGATTTCCTAACAATGAAATCATTAATTTCTGATTTCAATACATTCAGGACTGCGACAGACAAAAGACTATAATTTAAGAGTTCCTTTTACACATTCAAATTTGACAGAATATAATATTTCTTTTATTACTACAGGATAGCAATAATTTAATTAAAGTGGAGATAATAGTGTATATTCATTATTATATGTTACAAACTTCTGTTTGAAAGTATATCTGGTTACACTGCGTATGAAATTTAATATATTTCTTCTTATAATATTAACCACATTCAAAACGACAAAATTCAAAAGCCTTTTTGAGGTTGACAATTTTTTCCTTACATCCATATACATACATACATTCATACATACATACATACATACACACGTACGTACGTACGTACATACATACATACATATATATATATATTTATATGTATACAGACACACGCACACGGACACGTGTATAAATATGTGTGTGTGTATTGTGCGTAAATTTATTGCTTTTAATGCATTATTTTATATGGACCATCTTTGCTTAACTGTCATTATAAAGATTTCAATCAGTAGGAATACCTCATGTTACTTGCTATAAATATTATTAGCTTTGCTATTTGGGTATAGTTTGAAATCTAAATTACCGTAAGGAAATGTACATACAGATGACAGATATTGTTGATACTGTCAAAGTTTCCAAGATATTTAAAATTAAACTGTATAAAACATATATTTAACGGAAAATCTATCGACATACTAAAATATTAATGCTTTTAATATTTTGTAATTATATGAAAATATTCGAGAATCCCGAGAAGTTTACAAACTTAAACATATTAATAACTACGAACTTGAGAAAAATCATTTAGAAAAGCGCTCAAACGTAAACACTTGTATATACATGCAGGTATACACATATATTTTAATTATATATGTACACACGCGCGCGCGAACAAACACACATACATACATACATACATACATACAAACCTACACACACGCACACATAAATTTCTATCATAAAACTGTACCATTACAAAATGCGATAGGCATTGGAATTTTATACTCGTTTTTATGTACGTTTTGCGAATTATAAACTTCGAATAAAGAACGGAAATCAGAAGGCTGGTGCTGTAGTCGGAGTACTCCAACTTGCACAATAATGACATGCTTAAACTTCAGCAGCTTCTTCGTAAATTTTGGCACAAGGAATATCTTTGAGTAAACAGACAGTTTTGCGATTCTCTAGTCGTTCATCGATATGCCATTAATGTGTCAGAATTGATGTTTTGTACTTGCTACACTGATTCATGCGAGTCATTTCGTCAGAAACCCTTGCAGGGGTAAATACATCTCGAAAGGGACGAGTACTCGAGCAGCAAATTTGGTCCTACTAGAGAGCGTTTACTCCCGATCATCATCGCCAGATTCTAAACGCATTTGTCCAAGATCACCGTCATCCAGGCATATGCTCCCATCGAAACCGGAGTAGAAGCCGATAATGACGCTTTTTACGACGAACTACAGAACACCTAGGACGAGGCCCTTCGTTACGATTTGGTTCTACTAATTGGGGGCTTCAACGCCAACATCGTGAGAAACCGACAAGGCTACGAGCATATTGTATGATTCTTCTACGTCAATTCTCACTCAAGTGGTATAGTTTTCTTGCTGATACCACTACCTCTGGGCAATCTAAATCCGATGAGGAAATTAACTTAAGCATTTTGATCAGAATGATCATTAGATAATGATTGTCTGTACAACGCTCACACTACACATTTCTCACCCATACGCGAACAAAATCATGCATATATTCACATACACACATGCACACACACACACACACACATACGCATAAACACACTCGCACATGAACACACACACATATATATATGCATATGTATACACACACACACACATATATATATATATATATATATATATATATATATATAATTTCTCTTTGTTAACTATTTCAACAATTCATCTAAAATCGAAAACCACGTATGATATAATATCATAGACAGCCATGATCTTAATACTTCGTATATGCTCTCTATAATGTATACAGAATTTCTTTCATATATGAGAAATATAAACTACATGCTTATTTTGATAGTATATAAATATATATCCTATAAAAATGGTTTCCATGAGAATCAAACGCCATGTCGATATTTTTGATAAATGGCAATTTCCGAAGCAAAAAAATCTCCGAATGAAATAATGTTACAAAAATATCAGTAAAATTAAATATACAAGATGTATACTTATTTTAAGGATCTTTACATTTGCACCTCATTTATCTTTTAATGTAAAAGAAAAAAACAACAATAAATATTACATTTGATATATACCGTTGAAATGTTTCACTAATAATTTATAATGATAGTTTTTAAAATACGTTATTCGATATTTTCCACTCAAAATGCGAAGAAAACGTCTTATAAAGTGTTAAGCGAAGTAAAATATTAAAATAAGTTCATATTTCCCAACGATCGATTAAACAGAATATTGCTTTAGATAACAATCCAGGAATATTATATTTTGCTTTTTAAAATTATTAAGTGGAGAAGATATAAATTTATACATCATATAACTGCGTGCATAGACACAGACATATATATATATGATGACATGCACACACACACACACACACACACACACACACATCTATATGCATATAGACACATATACACACACATGACTACACCCATACATACATACACACACATACACACACACATATATATATACATAGACATACACACAAAGATATAATATATGTATACACACACGCACATACGCACATACGCATGCACGCACACACACATTCGAAGTATTTAAACGTGTACTTGAATTTCTTAATGATATCTATATAAAGACCTTACCTATTCGTCATAGCTCCTCATCGTCATGACATATGAAACTATTAGTAGTCTATTGTGATTAGATAGGTTCATTTCAAATACACAGGTTTTCAAAGAAATAAAAATGATATATTGCCATAACTTATAAAGTAGTATAATGGTGATGATATAGACCCACGTAAATTAAATTGATGCATTCTATGTGTAATCGTGTTACTTAATAAGATTCATTTTCGTTTTGAAATTTTCTCACTTTCTCCTTATGATGAAACATGTCAATAAAAGTTCACTGCTAGAGTATGTATATTTGAGCATTAGCACGTCTATATATATGACGTAGGATCAACTTTCATGCTGTGTAAGTGTGCGTGTGTGTGTGTGTGTGTGTGTATATATAAACATTCACACAATAATTATTTTTCTCTCTCTTTCGCTCTCTCTCTGTTTCGCTCTCTCTCTGTTTCGCTCTCTCTCTGTTTCACTCTTTCTCTGTTTCGCTCTCTCTCTCTTTCTCTTTCACTCACTCTCTCTTATATATATATGCAACCAGACAATGTGTGTGTGTGTGTGTGTGTGTTTGTGCGTGTCAAGAGAGTCGATGGTAAACGTACCAAGCTTTAAAAAATAAGTTCCGGGGTGGATTCATTCAGATAAAATTATTCGAGTTGCACCAAGCATAGTCGCAGTGTAATGAACGAAATGAGTAAACGACAAAAGATAGCAAATATTCATACATACGTACTTACCGAAACAGACACACGCGCACGGAAGTACACGCACACACACACACGCACACATATATGCTGGGGCGTTCAATTGATGAACACTTCTTAGAATCGAGAGTCAGAGACTCTTAATAGTGAATTTATTTTGAGTGGGCAACGCTCTAACACCAGCAGCACAACATAACTTGGGAGGACCAGAAACAGAAATCAGCAGCACTTTACGGTTACTTCCTCCTACAAGTATGTTTCAAAGACAACAAGTAAAGTTTCTTCGCTCTCACTTACCAATACCCTAAGTAACCCATACCCTGTTCTACTACTCTGGGTCACATTGAACCTCGGAGTAAACACTGGCTAAGACATGAGTCCACAATCTTGAAAACACTAGAATTCCGAAGCTAGGGCTGCACTATGTATTTATGTATGCTGAGAAGGTACTCAATCGTCAATTTCGTATCATATTGTACCAAGTTCGTCCACCTCAACAAGCTACTCATTGAATTAACGTGTATTATACTAATAAAGTATAAATAGGCTGTATGATTTTACTTTTTTATTTAAGTTTAAGAGTGTCTCCGATGGCATTCTCTAATCTTGCCTGTTTCCCGTTTAACCGATTTCACTTCCAACGAATATTTCATTGCCCAAATTCTCCCTCCACCCCAGTATGCCATGCATAACTCTAAAACTGAAACCGCACTAATCTGAAGTGAATTTCTTCTCTTGCGTCTCTGCCTTTTTTTCATAAACCATATCACATTCATTACTTCAAACGTTCTTTGATGTTTGGGCAAAGACACACGTGCATGATCATAGTACATATACTGACGTATAAACGCACATATGTATACATGCACAAGCATATAAAGCTATGTATGTGTACATGCATATACACATACATACATACAAATAAATAAGCGTGTGCATCGTTCTGCTTTACATATCTTTTCATCTAAATCGATTGATTAAATATTATATATTATATATACATATATACATTCACGCACACACAAACACGCATATATATATATATATATATATATATATATACATATATATATATATGTATGTATATGTGTATTGTATATGTGTGTATTGTGTGATGTGTGGTGTGTGTGTGTGTGCGCACACGTATGTACTTCTATATAACTTTCATATACAATTATGAAAGAAGAAAATAACAGACACAAAGAACTCACATACATACCCGAACAAACGCAAACGCGCACTCACACATACACACACATATACATAGACACACAGAGAAAGAAGTAAGTGTCAATTTTGTTCTGTGTACTATTTTGCCCAGATATATCAAGTCTGCTTTAATAGCTTTTGTCCTTAAAATTTCATTGATGTTTCCACTTTGATTATATGCTATTATGCTAATAAAATTGTTGTTATTTTTCACCTGGGAATTTTAATATAATCAATTGTTGTATTTGTGTAGGAAGTGACATTTTATATTTCCATATTTTACATCGGGGAATTAATCAAAATACTTAAATCATTATTTTGTATGGATGAGATTCATCTTTATACAATGCATTGCGGGTCCCGTATTGTCCGTCTTTTCACATATCTACTCATGCATTGTTTGAGATATCTGCTGACGGAACTTCAAATAATTTATCTTGCTAATTGAAATCCAGTTCCAGATACATAAATAAATCGCATACACTCTAAAGTAGATTTGATTATTCTTATTTAGATGAGTTTTCTGTGATTAACATTAAGGTTTTCTACTTAAATATCTGGTTTTGTTTCATTATATGCAATAAATGAATAAAAGATGGCAAATATTTTAATATTTTCTTTGGCTGAGGTTAAAAGATGTGCGTATGAATATAAGTGTATTCATACGTGCATGCACACCCATTACATACATACATACACATTCATGCATACATATATATACCTAGCACACACGCACGCACGCACACACACACACACACACACACACACACACACACACACACACTATATATATATATATATATATATATATATATATATATATATATATATATATATATATATATTTATATATATATATGCATTATGCAAAAAAAAAAACATCTAAAATTAATAACATTTCAGCTGAGAGAAGAATGGAATTTAGCCAAAAGAAATGTTTATATCCGTCCAGGGTCGTCCCCTGTCGGATTCGCACACGCGTTTCTACCCTTTAACACTAGACAGGCTTAAACCCGTAGCTTTAATTAAATGACATTTAACATCATCGACTGATCTCTGCTATTAAACCACCAGGTCGAAAAAAATTCAGCTGTATCAGCGCCAAGTAAGTTTGGGCTTAGCAAACTTTATCTTATTTAAAATATGCTTGTGACATATTTCAACTTCTAAAGGCATCTTCACTGCAGTTAACGAGGAGAAAAGGAATACAAACTTCCTTTTGCTAAAACGGTGTAAAAACCACACATCTGTTCAGTGCTATCCCCTGTGGAACACCCAGATGTGTTTCTGGCTCCTTAGCCGTCATCAATAGGCAATACCAAAGAGGGATATATCTATCTATCTAGCTAGCTAGCTTCCTACTTATCTATTTATATCCACTACATCCACTCACAAGGTTTTGGTCAGCCAAGGCTAGAGTAGAAGTCACTTGCCCTAGGTGTCTCGGAGTGGGACTGAACCCGAAACCACGTCGTTGTTTAGCAAACTACTTTCAACAGAGCCACTCCTGCGCCTATATATATATATATATATATATATATATATATATATATATATATATATATATATATATATATATATATATATATATATATATATATATATATATATATATATATATATATATATATATATATATATATATATATATATATATATATATATATATATATATATATATATATATATATATATATATATATATATATATATATATATATATATATATATATATATATATATATATATATATATATATATATATATATATATATATATATATATATATATATATATATATATATATATATATATATATATATATATATAAATTGTATCATGACTGCTTTGCAACATAGCCATGTAAGAACGGGTTTGAAAACAAATGTTATATGCGGGGACGATCGTTCTGACAATAAACACACGCATCGTTTGACGAGTACTTCAGCTTTAGTTTAATTAGTCATAAGAAAGGAAGGTGAGAGATACAATATCATACGGCTGCTAGGTGGATTAAAAAGAAATATGTACCTTCTTTCACACACAGGCATTAACAATCATATATTTCCTTATTTCGCTATGTGAACACGTGTGTGCCTATTTGCATTTGTGCTTATATGCCTGTAACCATTATTCATATTTAGGTAACTACATAAGGAATTCAAACTCATCTTTTTTAGTATCACATGATTACTGCATTATATAAGTTCTTTTCACTATATTTGTCACTA
Organism: Octopus bimaculoides; assembly: GCF_046866305.1. Classification (NCBI taxonomy): domain Eukaryota; kingdom Metazoa; phylum Mollusca; class Cephalopoda; order Octopoda; family Octopodidae; genus Octopus; species Octopus bimaculoides. The sequence goes on from NC_142942.1 coordinate 55,233,140, forward strand.
AAATATCAATAACATATTCCCTGTTTAATTTAAAACAAAGGCGCGCATTCATCTAACGAAGCAGTTGTTTAAATGGTGGTTTGAAATCTTGAATGTAACTCATTTACATATATTACTAATTAAGCATTCGAAGAAACAGAGTTATGACAAGCTAGCGTACTTGAAATATATTCATGTAATTCTGGAGCTAATTATATATTTGTGGCAGTTTTCTTTCTAAATAATGTTTTCTTGATTAGGCGCGATGCAAAGTTGTTATGAGAAAATTCATAAAGTATGTTAAGTTGTATACACCAGTCACAAAGAGTAGTTGTGCTAATAAAACATTTGCAGCCCTGCTGCTGTTCACTCTTCTGAAAGAAAGTTTCGAATGAAGACTCTTTTGCGAAGCACAGTTAAAAACATTTCACAAACTGAAGGTGGACACACGATTGCATCTGTTTCAGGAAAGATACAAGTATATGAGGAATTATTTTATGGAGAGCCAAGTAGAATATTGGTCTTAAAGTTGGACAGAGTATATATCGTTATTAGCATTTTCTCCCTTGGCGCTATTTTGTGATTGTGCGGCACAATATGTTGCAATAAGACCTGCTTACAAATGCATCATGTGCGTTCAAATGAACGTTGTAATTTTCTGGACAATATAACATTGAGAATCATGAACTATCCAACTTCATACAATCAAATTATTGATTGACATGGGTTAATGCTAGCTTAATTTTAAGTTAGTATTCTTCTGATGCGTTGTTAATATGGTTTGATCTTATTTTTCTTGTCGTACAATAATAAATGAAAATTTTGGCACAAGGCCAGAAATTTAGAGGCAGGGTGTAAGTCGATTACATAGACACTAGTGCTTAACTGGTGCTTGTTTTGTCGACACCCGAATGTATTCCAAGTGTAAACGGAGGTATATTTAATCAAAAATTTCATAAAACAGAACATTTATTACTCATACAAAACTATAAAATACCCGTAATATTCTTTTCTATTCTAGGTACAAGGCCCGAAATTTTTTAAGAGGAGCCAGTCGATTAGATCTACCCAGGTATGCAACTGGTACTTAATTTGTCAACTCCGAATGAATGAAAGGCAAGGTCGGCCTCGGCAGTCACTCAGTACATGTAGACAGACGAAATACTTGTAGTATAATATTACAGGATGTTTAGGGCGCCGGGCGAAACGCTAAGCGATATTTCCCCTTTCTTTACGTTCTGAGTTCCAATTCCGCAGAGGTCGACTTTGCCTTTCATCCTTTCGGTGTCGATAAATTAAGTACCAGTTGCATACCTGGGTCGATCTAGTCGACTGGCCCATCCCCAAAGATTTCGGGACCTTTTCCTAGAACAGAAAGCAATATTACGGGCAATTTATGGTTTTGTATGAAATAATAAATGTTTTGTTTTATGAAATATTTGATTAACTGTATCTCTGTTTACACTTGGCATACATTTGTTTCCCACAGAATAATTTCTGAGTACATTGTATAATTTTAGTAGAAATACTTTCTAATGTATTTGTTTTGTACGTTTGCCAATATCTATCGCTAGTTTTTATCTCCTTTTCTTTTTGAATAGTTGATATTTAATGTTGATCTTACTATAAGTATTTATTCACATGGTGATTCCTTTGTGAAAAAGACGCTAACATTCTTATCTTTATAAGGACGTTTGATTTCTCCATGTAGGTACGAGCATTTGTAACTCACTTTTGTGTATATGGATGTAATATATCGCCTTCAACGTATCTATTGTTTAATCCAAATGTTTACGTCTGGAAATGAAGTTGCATTAGCATTGTTTTGGATGTTGAATGTTAGCACTTAGCTCTACCACAGATTATCCTTTAATTTCTCAACTTTTCCGATGTGTCCATTAAATCCAATACAATGTATAAATAACCCATGTCTATATTACATGGCTGTGTTTAGCCAGACAGACTGAAGAGAAACGAGGCTGTGAGGTGAAAACACATACCTATTTATATATATGTATGTATGCGTAGGAGTGACTGTGTGGTAAGTAGCTTGCTTACCAACCACATGATTCTGGGAGCATGACATCTTCGGCAAGTGTGTTCTACTATAGCCTCGGGCCGACCAAAGCCTTGTGAGTAAATTTGGTAGACGGAAACTGAAAGAAGCCCGTCGTGTATATATATATATATATATATATATACATATATATATATACTAAAACGCACACACTCATAAATGTACATTCAATATATATATATATATATATATATATATATATATATATATATATATATATATATATATATATATATATATATATATATATATATATATATACATATATACAATATAAATAGCAATACGCACATTGAAATACGTATGTATATATGTGTGTATATGCATATATATATATATATATATATATATCTATATATATATATATATATATATATGTGTGTGTGTGTGTGTGTGTGTGTGTGTGTATGTGTGTGTATGTGTGTTTGTGTGTAATGGATAGAGAGAGTGCGTGCGTGTGAGGGAAGGTAGTGTGGAAGACATATATTGGTGAGTGTGCGTGGGTGTGTGTGTGAGTGCTCCACCATCTCTGTCAACGCACGTGTACTTTTATATATGTCAAAATCAAGAATTTAAATATATTCTCTTTGATTGGAATGTGTGAAACAGTTTGGACAATGATAATTATTTTCGTATTAAATGTGGATGCAATAAATTTGAGTCTTTATTAGCACTATAGGTTAAACAGAATTGATTTTTTTCCATCGTTATATTTACATTTCAACTGAAGTTATTTTATAGCGCACGAATGTAATCAATTGTCGTCATTATATAGGAATATATTTTAGAGTAATCAATCATACATTAAGAAAATATTGTGTAGAAATATATTGTATTAAATTTTATTATATGTTCAAAGGAAATATAAAAACAAACAAAAAAAAACTAAAGTGATACAAACTGAAATCCTGAGAAGTGTGCTATTAATTCTCAAACTTCAATATTCCTGTTGCAATCATCATAGATTGTATTGAAATATCTTGCTTTAAACGTCAGTAAAGGCATGACGTCAAAAGAAATAGGTATGTTGCAAGGCACGATTCACATCATAAATAATTATTATAAACGAAATTTGCTTTGTTCGCATCAGGTATAGCTTACATGATTTGTAAGTAGTAGGAAGAAAAACTAAAACTATTTCAGGAGCAATTTACGGTTTTATAAATTGTTTCTTCAAATGTAAAATATCGATATCTTTCACATATGTTCAACCATGGACATATACACATTTACATACTCAGCTACACAAATTATATACGCAGTCATTTGTATATACGTGTGCGCGTGCGCGCATGTGCGCGCGCGCGTGTATGTGTGAGTTTGAAATATGTATGCGGGTATATATATATATATATATATATATATATATATATATATATATATATATATATATATATATATATATATATATACATGCGTAAATATATGAATACCCAGATTCATATATACACATATATATCTATATATGTATAATTATATATATAGCTATGTATATGTTTATATATACATGTATAACTATATATATATATATATATATATATATATATATATATATATATATATATATGTCTGTGTGTATATATGTATAACTATATATATATATATATATATATATATATATATATATATATATATATATATATATCCCTCTCTCTCACTCCTACCTCTCTCTCTCTGTTTCAATATATATATATATATATATATATATATATATATATATATTTCGCTATACACTCTGATGCAGACGTGCTTTTTTTATCCCTGTATTTCTCTGGCACACTCGTTCTTTGTCATTTGATATTTGTAGATGCATAATTAGCATTTCTTTAGCTGTTAAACTAATACCCTCTCATGGAACCACTTTGCTATTGTTATGCTTATATGTTCTTATATTCTTATGTACATATATTATTGAACATCTAAATATTAATGGCAATATGCATTTAAATTTTACTTCACAGATAAAATAATAATATTCTCTTTCACTCAAATTGTTCTTGATATGTAGTTATTATTTAAAACATCAATTTGTATGATTCAACATATTCCTATATAGTTTTAAATTGGTAATTTCACGTATATAAATTCCTTGTGTTTTTATACCAACATCATGTGTATATGAGATAGCATTGCATAAACCACATTATCTAGCTTCATTCTTAGAAGGCACTTCGAGGAGTACAGGTTAAAAACAAAACGTATAAATGTAATAAATATGAACGTCAGTGACTTTATTGCAAACCTGGCTGCATGTCAAGAAGCTTGCGTCCCAACCACATGGTTCCGGGTTCAGTCCCGCTATGAAACACATTGGGCAAATGTTGTGAGTAGATTTGATTGACGGAGGCTGAAAGAAGCCCGACACCCACAAATATTCTGTGTGTGTGGTATTTGTGTCTGTCACTGTCATCATGTAAGCTGGTGTCGGTGTGTTTACGTCCCCGTAAGTCAGCGGTTCGATAAAAGTGACCGAGACTGAAGGTACTATGCCTCAAAAATAAATCCTGGGGTCGACTTGTTCGATTCAAACACTTTAAGACCTTGTTCCTGCATCCCCGCGGTCAAAATGGCAGAAAGAAGTAAAAGAAAAGAAGAATATATATTAATAACAAAATCTTATACGGAAAAACAAGAGCTGTATGGACCCCGGTCGATAGCCACTGATCGGTATCTACTTTGTGTTCTATTGAGGCAGAGTTTTTAAATATTTCTTCAATTCTGTCTCAGACATGGGTATATTATAGTATATGATTTAGGGCCTCTGAGTATATGCGAAAGCGTGTCAATATCATATATACATATATATGTATATATATATACACACACACACACATATACACATGCACATATATATAAATATATGCACACACACACACACACAGACATATATATAAATATATGCACACACACAGACACACACACACACACACACACACACACACACACACACACATATATATATATATATATATATATATATACATATATACACATATACATTTATATATAAATATTTATATACATATAGATATATTCACATATACATCTATATATATATATATATACATTCACACGTACATATATACACACATATATACGCACATGCAGAAACATATATGTGTGTGTGTGTGTGTGTATATGCATACACGTATAAATTCATACATACATATATATGCAAATATGTACAGATGCTCATGCATGCTCATGTGCACGTGTGTGTACGTGTGTGGGAGACGATATGTGTGAATTTTGCGAGAATTGAATGATATCAAAAGAAGAAGGCAGACATGTATAGAGTTATTATTATGCGCATTAATCGATTTTAAATTAATAGCCGGATAATTATTTCCGTTTATATATTCTTAATGAAGGTCTAATATGTATATACCTGTCAGATGGGTTACTAAAATCACTATTTCTAATGCAGCGAGCGTAATTATCAACACATTAATTGTGTTACTTTATGACATTTTCATTATGAGATAATCCAGATGTATAAGTCATTCAGACTTATTCACTGAGTTTGGTTTCAGTACAAATCATTAAATATATTTAGTATTACCACGTCTATCATAGCGATTTTGTCTTAGTTTCTTCAAATATTGATAATTTATTCCGGAATACTACAACAATTATTCCATTGAAATTTAATTGATTTCCCTTTATATAATAATATAATCATTCATCATGTTTGTAATATTAAAGTAAAAGTTACAATAAATTTATCGCGATAAGAATTCTGATAGATACAATCGTCTTCGCTAAACTTGCAAATTCTGTCTGCTCAGAGTGAGACAGTATTGAATTTTTTTAACACATTGAAAAATCTTCTTCAAACATTTTTTTGCTAACACAAAGATAAAATGTAAAATAATAGAAAATTAAATTAGCCAGTTCAGAGTCAATATGCTAGTCTCATTACTTATACAGTTTTCAATTATTATTTTCTTTTCGGAAAAATCTCGAAGTGGATAATAATAATAATGATTTCAAATTTTGGCATACAAACAGCAATTTCGGGGAACGGAGAAGTAGATGACAGCGACCCCTGTATTTATTTCATCGACTCCGGAAGAAGGAAAGGCAAAGTCGACCTCAGCGGATTTTGAATTCAGAACGTAGCGACGGGCGAAATACTGCAAGGTTTAATGATTCTTTCAGTTCGCTGCCTTCATAATAATAATAATAATAGTTTCAAATTTTGCCAGAAGGGCAGCGATTTTGGAGAAAGAGACGATTCGACTACATCAACCGCAGTGTTCAACTGGTACTTATTTTATCCTTGCCGAAATGATGAAAGGCAAAGTTGACCTCAGCGGAAATTGAACTCAGGAAGTAGTGACGGGCGAAATATCGCTAAGTATTTCGTCCAGCGTGCTAACGATTTTGCGAGCTCGCCACCTTAATAATAGCAACAACAACAACAATAATATTAATAATAATAATAATAATAATAATAATAATAATAATAATAATAATAATAATAATAATAACCTTCGTCCTGTCTTTGTCCTTACATATTTTTGATAAAACGAATTAAATTAATTATTATTATTATTATTATTATTATTATTATTATTATCAATATTATTATCAACGCCATTATCATTAAAACAGTCAGCTGGCAGAATATTTAGCATGCCGTGCAAAATACTCAGCAGCGTTCCACTCGTTTTGTGTCGGGTGTTCATATTCCCACGAAGTCGATTTTGCGTTTCATTATTCCGACGTCTGTAAAGCTACTACCAATTAAAAACTGGATTCAATGCAATGGATTTCCACCTCCTTTCAAACACTGCTAACACTGAACTAAAATTTGAAAACATTATTATTTTCGACTTTGAGCAAAGTAAAATTTAATAAAATTGTTCTTAAATTTAGAAAATCACATCATTCTTAGATTAATTTTAATATACGTTATATTTTATCATTCTCAATCGATTATTTTTTGTTTATTTATAAGAATCTGTGCCATAATTTCAGGCGATGGTACACAGTCGAACATCCGGACTATAGTTTGACTTTTCACATTTTGTCACGTACGCTTTGTAGTGTCCGTGATCGAGACATTTAGCTTCCGCTGGTGAGTGAACCAATTTAGCTATTATGTACCACACTATGCAGTTGCAATTAGTAGTGGTGTAAACATTTGACGCTCTGTATAATTAAAAACTATTTTGTTATCGTGCAGAAGTTTATGTAAAGAACTCTGCTTGAGCCTGATCTCGATAATGTCAAGCCATTGCTGTTTATTCTCAACAAAAATTCCAAAATCAGCAGGAATTCAATTTCCTTCAAGAAAACAAATGCCATAATTGAAAGAAATGAGAACGTCAACAACAATACAACTGCCACCACTGTCAGCAACAGTAACTTTATCTATATATTTTCTAGCGTCGGAGAATATTTTGTGTTTATAACTAATTCTGCTTTTGCTATTAAATATTACTCTCCTAATTATAGTCTATTACTATCGTAATAATTGTTAATTTTGTTTTGATCTGTGTATTTTTATCGATGTGTTTGATCTTGTTTTGCGCTTTATTTTTCTCTCAATCTTCTGTCGTCTTCTAATCATACAGTGTGGTTCCTGATGCCACGGATCACAGTCTTCCTCTTGTTAATATCACAGAACAGGAAGTTTGTCCGAATAACAATGACGTTGAATCAATTTATTTCTATTTTTTCATTTCATACAACTGGATGTCACAGGCCACTTGACACCTTCGCTTACCTAAAGGTACGAATGGAGATTAATTCAATGACATTCCTGTTTTAAAATCTAATGAAATTGTCATGTCCCCATAGTAACAGCTTCTGGAAAACGTAATCCGTAATTCCTTTGTTGAGATTTTCTGTTCTATCGATCCACTTCTAAATATTTCAAATGTCAACGTTACTCCATGAGAAATTCCCTTAGTGTCACAGAAGTTAAATTGTATCCTTTCAAATGCAGCAAATGAACCCTTTTTATAGAATGTGACACGTGCAAAGCTGATGTTTCTTTTTTCATTTGCCTTTCATGTGTCGTCAATTGCATGGTGAGATTTCATAGTTTAACCTCTATGATTATTAAATGTAATTGTTTCCTTCTTCAATACTCGTACAACCACTACTACTTATACTGACACATGTTAGCGACAGCCGCTGCGGTTCGCGAATGATACACATACTATTGAATTACATGAAACTAATGAATGAGTATCATAGTAGCAAGTGATATAAGGAGTGAATGTGCATTGCTGACTGCGAGTACGTAGATTCAATACAGTTAGGTGGTATCAGACTAAACGTTAGTAGTAATTTGTTCCTTTCTGCTAATGGAAGCATTTGGTATTATATGGAAGCAACAAACGAACGAATCTTAAACTGTTTTCACTAAATACAACTTCCTAGATACGATTAATTCGTATTATTTCGAAAAGACATGACACTTTTTATAGATGAGTATACAGCGAGGGAATGAAGTTTCTGTCTACCAAATCCACTCCAAAGCTCTTGGTCGGCCCGAGGTTATAGTAGAAAACAATTGCCCGGAACTGAACCTCGAACCATGTGGTTGAGTAGCAAGCTTCTCATCACACAGCCACGCCTCGCTTATATATATATATATATATATATATATATATACAGAGAGAGAGAGAGAGAGAGAGATTATGTGTATAGTATATAAAAGTAGAAAATAGAGCTCGTTCACCCTTAGTGGTCATTAAACAGCTGTAGAATGATACTCCCTCTTCCTTTTAAATCTATTGTTTCCTTCATATATATACATATACACACGCACACACACACACACACACACACACACACACACACACACACACACACACACACACACACACACACATATATATATATATATATATATATATATATATATATATATATATATATATATATATATATATATATATATGCACAGTCACATAAAATTGATGATACGTCAGAAAAGGATTTCCTTTTCCTTTTCCCAGTAAATACATATGAAATGGAATATTAGCAACAATATCATCAGTATTGCACAGATTGGGCCTCTGTTAGCAATATCAAACACTTCTAGAGTCAGCGTCGACATCAAAATCACAACGACTGTAGTATTTTAAATAACATTTTAGCACATCAAATATGCTAGACATACAAGTAAGGGGTAGTCAGATTTTGAATGAATTTAAAAGTAGGGATGTTTAATCGGGCTTTACTAAGCCCCGAATAACAACAAATACAAGGAAGACACTGTTGTTGTACAGGCATACCAAGTGTGATAATAATAATTAGCTGACTAAGAAGAATGTCTACATACAACCGTATTTTAATTAATTCTATTGTCTTAGTTGTGCTGATTTCCTTTCCATTCATTTCGTAATTACTATATTGACTCATCTCATGTCTGCTAATATATCAGGAATTGTCAGTTGTAAAGGCATTTTGGTTATCTCGATTTAGACAGTAAATCTATAAATTGATTAAACAATTTGTTATCTATGAAGTCGTTGACAGAATAATTACTATTTGTACACTCATAAATATAACTACATGGATAGTAGCATAGTTATAGAAATAAATGCATGATCATATAAAGCGACTATCGATTCATAAATACATACGCAGATACACACACATGCACACACGCACACACACATAAACAAATACACGCCTATTATGCATATGTAAATCAATAGACATGCAAACACATGTATGCATTACACACTACACACACACGCACATATATACGCGCGTGTGTGTATATATTGTTAGATCGGTGGATGTGCATAAATACACACACACATTCACATTTATATATATATATATATATATATATATATATATATATATATATATATATATATATATATATATATATATATATATATATATATATATATCCAGTTACTAGAATTCTCTCGCCTACATCTCCCTCTCCACGCCGGACGGACGCAAGCCTGACGCCCGATTATTCATTTTTGGAAACTAAGTTGCTTGAAACGAGAAAAGGTGAAATGAAGAATTTTTGCTGAAGATGCAACTCATTGCCTGGTCCAAGAACAGAAACTACTATCTTACGGTTACTGATTGCACCCTAAATGCTAAGCCACGTGCCTTTCTACACACACACACACATACGCATTCACGCACGCACACACACGCACGCACACACACGCACGCACACACACGCACGCACACTATTTATGCATATCCATATATATACATATAAACAAATGTATCTAAATGTATGTATAATAAATATCTGTATAATATATATATATATATATATATATATATATATATATATATATATATATATATATATGAGAGGTATTGGAATCTAGAAGACTCAAAGAGTGTGCATGTCATTATACCTTCTTTCTTCCTCTCATTTTCTCTTCCTGTTTAAAATTTAACCTTATCCCCTTTTTAATCATACACATCTCTCATTCCCCCATCTATCTACAGATACTACCAGTACATTTTCAAATTCTTATTCGCACCACAAAACCCTTTCGGAGGAGTAACACTGATTCCACGGCTCCATACTTCGAAACGACTACACATAAACTGCTATTGGAACATTCATACCATGTACAGGGAACTTTTTACAATTCTATACACCATTTTCCTCGAAAAATGGAACAGCAACTACAATATCTTTATACATCTTATTTTTTACTTCCATTCTCTTAATTCCCTCTATATTCCCTATCTCCTCCTTTTCCATTATAATTCGAACTCAAATATTTTCTCACACCGACTCTGAAGACGGGATATCCATAATATCTCAGAAACAGCTAATACTATTTCATTATAAATGTCCTGTGTGTGCGTGTGTATACACTGAGTAGCTACACAGACACATATGTGCACACTTGTATTTATGGATATCTATATTAATATTTTATTATAAATTTTACATGTTTCTAAATTTCTTGCTCTTATTAACACAATAATATTAATAGGTAATAGTAATTCTGTAAAACAATACTGATTTTCATTGCATTCACATTCAGTCTAATTAAAGTTAACAACATGAAGATATAAATAGGATATTCCTTTATTCGAGGTTTAATGATATCTTATATAGGACATTAGCCTCAATAACAATATAATGGTTGACGGATTTAGATTATGGTCTAACGTACTTTAATAATTGAAATTTCGAACATTAAGCGTTAGTAACTGTATATTGATTGGGGAACAATCCTTAATCTTATTGCCGACAATTGTTTCCTGATAGTATTTACAGACATAATGCGACAGTTGTTCTAAGATATGTTAAATGACACAGAAATAATTTCAGTAGTATTAAAAAACCCCACCTATCCACATATAACTTTTAGTTTATTTCCTAAGCGATGCAGTTGTAGACAGAAGAAAATGGAGGAGTATTGATTGACTGAAACATCAAAACTTTTGTAAACTAAACTAAAATAAAAGGCATTCTCGTTGCTTGGAAATTTTACGAGATGTGTATATACATGTGGATTTCTCGAAATATTGTCTTCAAAAGTAAATGCTGAATTACTTTTGATATTAATATGATACACGATGATTGATTTACTCCTGTTTATTACATTCGTTTAAAATTATATATATTAATTGAAATTTAGACAAGATTAATGCTGCGTATTTGAATAGTTTCAAACAATACACCTATTAATTCTAATGCGTGCAATGATATTTTAAGTACTTATTACTCTTTCATTTTCTTTTAGAATAAACCAGACTTGTAAAGTTTAGAAAACTCAAGAGAGAATATAGATATCAGTGCGTCAGCTTATTGCAAAGAACTAAACAATCGGAGATACACACCTCTTTCCAAGTATCAGTCTCCATGGTGGATGCATAATATATATATGCTAGAAAATTAATTTTGGCAATAGTGACCTTATAGCATTGACATATAGATGTTTTTTGTTCCTTTAGCATAGTGGTCAATTACTTCATTTACTATTTTTAGTCGAATTTACTTCATAGATACATAAAGCACATGAACCTACATAACACCAGATAAAATATCTATTTTAGATAACGCTTGAGGTCTAATTATTATTTACATTGCTTAGTTTAACTTCTTAGTAGCCATTCTGTAGAGTCACCCAATTTCCATACTTCTTGCTATTGAACATTATAATTTTACATACTTTTTATTAGTTTTCACACATACACACACACATTCTCTTTCTCTCTCTCTCTCTCACTCTCTCTCTCTCTCTCTCTCACTCTCTCTCTCTCTCTCTCTCTCACTCTCTCTCTCTCTCTCTCCATCTATCTAGCTATATATATATATATATATATATATATATATATATATATATATATATATATATATATAGTCTCTCGCTCCCCATCCCTCGCTTTCTCTCTCTCTATTTATCTATATAATATATATGTATAATAGGCTGCATGCCTAGTTAGTGTTTTGAAAATTGGTTGGTATATTGCTATATCTTGTGTCTTTAAGATTTTTGTTTAGTTAAGACTTTAGGTAGATATATACCAAACAAAACACATAAGGGATTCTGGAAGATTCTCAAGTATGATCTCACTCAAGATTTATTTATTCAACTGATTCTTCTAGTATTGGCATATTTCATTGCTTTCAATTACTCAGTTACATTCACTACTTGATTAATTGAACATAAATATGCTTAGTCAATTTCAGATGAATAAATCGCGTTATAATTATTTTACGATTTCCAATCATGAAGCTGCTGTTATCTTTCCCCACCGCGTTCAAGGTTTTGTTAAATCGATAATACCGATTACAAGTTCTATTAAGTGATCGCATCGCCCCGCCTCAGATATATAGGTCTATATTTGTTTTTCTTACGTAGCGGCTTGACACACAAACGAAAAGTTGCATTATTGTATAAGAAATGACAGATGCTAGTTAGGTATATAATATTCCTCACAAACGCTTCTACCACTATACGACCCAGAAAAAGGCATTGTGAAAAACATACTTAAAATATGATAAGCTGAACGACAGGGAAAACCAGTTAGTCTCGTGTGAATTGTCTTGTAGAGTCAAACATCTGTCGACAACTTATTCAGGAAAATGGTTTTGCTAAATGTTTTATGTATGTACGAATGTATATATATATATATATATATATATATATATATATCGATAAAAATGTAATGTTAACTTATCATGAGCAGTCGAAAATCGTACGATTTGGATGCAGTGCTTCGTCAAGCAAAATGTTGGTAGAAGAGTAATGAATGAAAGACTGCAATTTTACACCCTCTAATTAAAAAAAAAAGAAAAAAGAAAAGAAAATATTTTGCTTTCTCTTCTTTCAAATTTTCCCTAAAGAAGTACTGTATCCGAACTGTAAAGAAGAACTGTTTTCACTCCTCATGGCTTGGTCAATGTAATATTTTATTGATGTAGAATACCATAAATATTGCCGACACAATATATATATATATATATATATATATATATATATATATATATATATATATATACATACACTGAGTAATTGGATAGGTGTGTACTAAGTATTTGCTGCTCTTCGTTTTGCTTCTTTTCACTATAGTCGTTTGCATATATCTGTGTATGTAATATGACATGACTTGCAATCGAAACTTCAATTGACCAAGTATCCCTATGACCTATCGCATACCACACATGGCCTTCACGGCTGTAGCTTATGCATAATTTATTATTTCTTAAAATTATATATACATGTGTATACATCGTCACACACAACGTTCGAAACAGATTTCCACTTGAAATTTAAGAATTAGTATTTTTTACAAATTTGCTCAAGCTTGTAACCCAAACAATTCTCCAATAAATTTTGCAGCTCACACGGTCAGCAATGGTCCAGTTGAAGATTCTATGAACTAGTTTGAACTAATTTTCTAACATCCTGTGTGGAAGTAACAGCTAATAAAATATACTTACATTTATAGAATTGCATTTATTGTAATCGCGTATACACTATTAACTGCTTACTGGTACGAACGTATTATTTACTGTTACAATTGAAACTCTATCGTAGCGGGAGGTGAAGAAAATATGTTGAACTCTTTTAAAATATATTGTTAATGGTATTCTAGCACTCTTTCTATAATACTAAACTGATTAGTAGACCTTTCAACTATTCGAAATCTAACACATTCTACGCGTTCTATTATTCCTTTGATCTTCTACTCAGAGATTTATATTTGTACGTTCGTTGTAAAGGCAGGAAATTATTTCAAATTTAACCGATATACCATTATATATGTTAGAGTCTAGACAACGTTAAAAGTTAATTTAGTTTCAACGCAATATATAGATATTATTGTACATATTGAATTCGTTAGCATTAACACCACACGTGATACTGAAATATGATAAATTTATTAAAGTAGTTTATCGGCTTAAACTATACGAGTCGTTTCAGCAGTTTTAAATTATTATTCTTGATTCGTAACACCGGTTTTGTATGAGAACAAAAACACCAGAAATACTTCTACCACGACGATTACGGTAAGCTATTGAAATCCTTTTGCAATAAAGAGAATATCCTATCTGGATAATGCAGTGTATTTGGTATGTAGTTGGACATTAGTATACTGACAGTTTCTGGCAATATATGTAATACTAACAGATAGACAGCAATTTTCTTCATTGAATTCAAATACATATAATTGATATATTTTACTCTGTTCTATTTTATAACATCGTCTCTTTCTATATGAAACAACGATGACAATATTATTTCAGCCTGTTTATAAGTACGCTGTTCTAATTTTCAATATTCCAAATACTCGAACCCATTACTATATGTCCACTTCGTTAAACCATTGTCAGTGATTCTCTTACTGTGTCCATTACAAAAAGAGAAAATCTTCAATCGAGTATGTCGGAATGATCTCCCAACAAAACTAATTGCTTAAAACTTATGAAAATCTGACTTCCTCATTGTAAACGAGAGATAGTTTTCAACTTTGTTTCTTATATTTTTATTTTTTTTGCGTCGTTCTGTAAAATCGAAAGACACAACAATTAAGACGAGTGCCAAATACCAAGCTCCTCTGAAACACGATACCATTTTCATTAGGAGATGAAAGTAAAATACCCTCGAAATGAAGAATGAACATGCTTAATTGAAACATCGATGTTGAAAATAACAACTTCATCAGACAAGATATCACACTGTAAAATTAGACGCATATAATCAAAAGTGTATTGTATTTGCGTTGGGTAATTAAATTAATGAAGATAGTACATTCAATACACAATCTATTCATATCTAATTCTTCAAATGCATGGATAATTTGACACGAAGATACTTATTTACGTCAAACAGAAGTGTTTATCATTCAATACTCGAAAATGATTTTGCTATAAGGAGATATATCGTTTGTTTACTTGCGAGCCATCGAAACATTTTAGGCTGCAATAATTGTTAACTTCTTGATATTCCAAATAATTAACCTCATGATTTCTGCAAGCTAACTTGTTCCATTACGGTCGTGTTCATTGCTAATCTATCAGCATACATGACGCTGAAAAACCTCATACAACTTCACCAAGATCATGAAACGATTTTCACTTGTTTATTATTATTATTTTTTTGTGAATAATGTTCGTTACAACCCCCCACCACCACGTGCAAGAAACCCCCGGAGATTGCTCTCAATAAGGATATACGCCTACGAGTTATTGCCTTTCCTTGCTTCACCTTCAAGCACAAATCATGATGTTCAAGACTGAACTTTATGATAACGTAAGATGTAATAGACATGCCTTGAGCACCACCCAATAATGCGATCTTGCTAAGAAAAAATACGTGGGTAGAATTTTCTTAGTAGTTTAGTATTTCCATCGACAAGTTTCTCCCAGTTTTTTCTCCATTACCTATTTAGAATCTCAAGTATTAGGTGTTGGTGTAATTCGCAGCGATAAAACGCAAACTAAAAATTGTTGTTTCCTGTATAACTAGTTATGAATTTTAATATATTCAGTTAAAAATGATAGCAACATTAAATAAGCGAAAGTGAATTATTCATTCTCCTCTGTTAAAATTATAGAGCAACCTTTGTCATTTTACAACATTTTAGTGAACAAATAACATATATTGATTTTACTATTCCATAGCCATTGGCATTAGACTAAGTTTTATCGATTTTCAGTGATTTTATCGAATTCAAGAACAATGTCTAATGACACGATTTCTCAAATTTAAGAATAATATTGGGCTGACAATTCTATACTAGGTGGCATGCATTCTTAACAGTTGTCTTGCCTATAGGCAGCTGTAGTTTACATAGCTACTTTCAAGAAAATTTTGCCTTAGCTAGAAACTTCTTTTCTATAAGGAGATTACGTGTACACTGGCATTCTTTGGGGATTATATTAATCTTTTCGATTTAGAAAAGATTATTCTTTTGTTCTATTGACAACTGCATGCGTTGCGCTTTGAAGATCATCGTTGTGTAAAACGTAAGACAAAGACTGCCAAAAGTTACAATACAGATTCTAAAAAGGATGTTTTCAAAACGCTTGTTCTTACGATTCATTATTATTTTAATATTGTTTAAATTATCGCTAAAAATAAATTTCATTCTTCTGACTTTTATTGTTTCCAGTTGCACGTGATATTGTAAGTCTGCCGAACAATATATTTTCATTGCCTACTAAGCATAAAATTAAAAAAATGAATTTTATAATATGAAGAACAAAATAAATTTATAGCAGTTCTTATAAATGTGATTGTATTTTACTTTCAAATCAAATAGTATTCGTGGGACATAAATTTCCTTAATTATCTGTGTATTCTATAACTTTTGTCTCGCATGATTTTATAAGTTATTTACTTTAGTTTCTATGGAGAAAATATCTATTTATGCGATTTCAAAATGATTTGTGCTAGGTTGTGTCAATACCACGTACCCCATCCACTACAGCACAAGCACTCTGACCAAAGACGCAATCACACAAGCAACCACAGAATGAGAAACTTTAACACTAAAATATAAATACGCAATAACATTGAAAAAATGAGCACATGATCTCGCAATGAACATCATCATTGTAAACAAATAATGTACTGAGTATAAAAAAATATACGAAACAAATGTTTAAAAAATACAAAAAGAAAGGTGTTTTAACAACAAAAAAATATCATTTATACCAATCAAAAAGGTTCTCAAAATTCACGAAGAACTCTAAGAGAATCTTAAACGTAAGTAGAATATTTTAGCTTTGCTTAGAAGATAGCAGTAGATAAATATATATCACATGTAAATACTCACTATATATATATATATATATATATATATATATATATATATATATATATATATATATATATATATATATAGACGATAAAGAAAATGGAGGAACAATAGGAAGCCGTTATATAATTAGTTAAGAAAGGTGGGGTTGTAGGAAGTTCATGTATTTAAATCGAGCGTCGGTCCGATCTAGCGAGTAAATAGAGTCATTGCCGTAATAATATTTAGTTATGAAGAGTCTATATAAATCAAACTACGGTTTACCTTTTAAATTACCTGCTGCCGTATACCTTGTACCAAGGACTATACTCACTGAGGTAATTATCAGGAGTGCCTTTGGAAACATCTATTCCTTGAAGGGTTTGAAAACCTCTAACTTATACCAGCATATATATATATATATATATATATATATATATACATAGATGTAAGCAAAGCACATAGGTATACATATCTACAAATCTACACACACACATACACACACACACACACACACACATACACACACACACACACACACACACACACACACACACACACACACGCGTAAGCGTATATAGATGCATGCATATGAACGTGCGAGTATTCACATGTACGTATGCGCGTGCTCATGGTAAGTGTGAGTATGTAGTTTTTGTCATTTGGGATATCACACGTAAATGGGAATGGCTTCATAGCCCAGAGAAATTGCTTCAATATTTATTATATTTGGTCGATTGTTTTTCTCGAATGCAGTGAAGAAAATCATAAAATACACACACACACACACACATACACACACACATACACACACACACACACACACGCACACCCACACTAACACACACACGTATACATATAGCGAGAGAGAGGGAGAAATATACAGAAACATATGTATGTGCATATACAATATATTCACACGCATGTACATACATTCATATGTATATGTATGCCGGTTTTAATGCATATGCATGGTCTGTATCCGCCTCTATGTTGATAGCCAGTACCATATCATCCATATTTATGTAGGAAATACCTCATAAGGATTTCATGGCACGGATATCAACTTTTATGGTGAAAATGCCGTGCATATCATTTCTTCAATCATTGTTCTATCCAATAGATTTATTATATATGAAAACGTAGATATGGAATCATATGAGCTTTAATAACAAATCATTATATTGTGGCGATATCTCAATTTTATTACAGCAGAACAGGGAAAATATGGAGGATTTTGCTATAGATATTCTTCTGTTAATACAAAATACCTGTTAACGCTGCATCACTAGTGGAGTGTCGGTCGTATCCATATTATACGGTTAGATATCAGAGAAACATGTGCATTCTATAACTATTTTCAATAGCAAATATATCACATCTGCTTCTAAATAATTTACAAGAGAATATGGATATTTTATTTAGCATGCTTGCCTATAAGACCGGACTTTTGCCAATAACATTCCTTCATGCTTACAAATTTGTACCGTATATGTATGTAATATGGAGGGAATATCTAACTATTTTAAACACATTTTCAAATCCATAATCACACATATTTGTGAATATGTATCTGTCTAAATATGTGTGATACACATGCATGCACATACACACACACACATACATGCACACACACAGACACATACACACACACACACATACACACACACACACATGTTGATATGGGAACATATAGAGAAAAACACGAGAGATAATCAACGTTGAAACAATACATATATTAAAGTTATGTAAACAGATGGGAAAGGTTTAACGTGTGTCAGGTGTTCTATGTATAAACTCGACAAGTGGTGCCGACGTTATGCCTCCATTCAAGTTCACACAATGTCTCAGGTTGAACAATGAGGCCTATATGAAGTGCCTGGAAGATGTAGTGCTGCCATGGATCATGAGGTGGCTTGCTGGAAGGACTGAATGGTGAATAGGAAATGGAATCGCTCTTCTCACTCTCTCTCTCCTTCTATTTATCTATTTATCTATCTATCTGTTTGTCTGTCTGTCTGTCTATCAGCCTATCTACCTACCTATATTTCTAGCTATCCATCTACATTGTCATGGAATCTCAGCCCAAAAACAAGACCCCCCCCCCCCGAAAAAAAAAACACCTGTTGTATATAGAAGAACAATCTGTACATTCACAAAATTTAACTTGGTGAGTTCGAGAAACGAACGAGCGTGATAATAATAGTGCATAAATATAAAGTTCTTTTTTCCAAAATTTTGTGTATATATATATGTATATATATGTTGTTGTACTTGGGGATGGTCATATTGCCAGTTTAGCCAATAAAAACACACGCACTGTATATTTGGTGTTAATTTTTTTTTTTTTCAGCTTTATATTACATTAATCTTAATCTTAATCTTATTTCGGCCAGAGTTCTTTCGTCACACTTCTGTGACCTCATCAGTGGTCCTTTGTTTCCTTCTTTCTTATGTGTGTCTCACCTTGCTAACTATCAGCCATATATATATATATATATATATATATATATATATATATATATATATATATATATATATATATATATATATATATATATATGCATACATACTTACACACACACACACGCACACATACACATATGAATTGAAGTGGAGGGAACTAGTTTCAGCTCATGAGCTGTGGCCATGCTGCAGCCCATCATTCGGTGTTGCTTCATAATTTTTCGTTTTGAAGACACGTACATCCACTGCATGTAGGTCTGTCAGGTCCTTCGGGAGGATATTGAAGATCTGTTGCAATATCATGTCTTATAATCTGATGGCAAAGTTTGAATATTTGGCACTATGCATTGTTGAAAATATAATAGGATGACTGAGTGAAAAAGTATGATGATATGACAAAATTAAACAACGCAGACTCTAAAATCTGCAGAAACATAATCACTGAACTTTTTATAGCTCAGAGAGAACGTTAACACTGCTAACGTTCTAAATGTAATTCATTGATCAGTAGAGCTACCATGACTGCTGAATTAGAAAGAAGAGATTGAACGTAACATAGATTTTAAAGGTATTCTTAACGCAAATTTCACATCGAGACATTAGTCATGTGTGAAGTAGCACGTAATTTACAGATATATAAAATATACCAGACGTATATTTGGTCAAAAGTAATTCCCTCTCCTTCACCTTCTTGCGCCTCTTTCCCCCTCGCTCTTCCTACGCTATTATGTTCTGACACCTCTACATGATGACATACACTTGACTGGGATATTCAGCAATCTTCTGTATACACATGAACTGGCATCGTACAACGCAGCAGACAATCAGTTAGAAAAATTACTGCAGACACTACGCATTTGTAAAAGAAATTGAGATGCGATTCTGATTAGGATACGACAAGGCGACATTGAAGAGAGGATAATTAATTGCGTACATTAATATCGTGCTAAATAAAGAAATACATGTAAGAGAATTTTAACAAATTCAATCTAACAATACTTAGAAATCGATGATGAAATCATGTTACCCACCATAACAGTATATGGTACAGTACATTAGTAAAAGGAACAATAGGCACATTAGTTTAATACATAGTACTTTGCTTAACGCAGAAACATATTAACAGGCACCAATATTCTAGCTGTCCTAGAAATATGTTTTAATACTCTCAATTGTTATAGAGCATGATTAAACTGAATGTGACAAAATTAAATGATGACCGCATTCAATGTACACGGCACACCTCGTAACACAGGAGGTTTATATTTACAGATATAATCAGATAAGAGATTGTTGAAAGCTGAACATTATTTAAAAGTACGCCCACTAGAAATACGACTTGTATTAATGAATAATTAAAGAAACCCCAGTGCAAATATGTCTTAAATGTATGGAGGAAAAAATAAAACAAGCATTGTTTTCAAGTGAATACAAAATAAAAAAAAGTAAATTAAAATAAAAAATATATATTGGGGAAGACGAGTGGAGCATCAGAAAGGCAATGTTGTACCGATGACAGAAAAATACCGCAACAGCTGCTTAGAAATGTAGGCATGAGACCTAAAGCACGGCAGTAGACTATTGTCCAAAGATTTCCGAGCAAAAATTATGAAAGCATTTCCTGGTACAGAGTATATTAATTATCAAAGAATACCAAAATATTGGAGTGGAAAATCAAGAATATATCTAGAACTGATGTTGTTTGCAGAATGCGAATAACTAGAAAACTGATAGAGTGCGGGGCCTAACTATATAAAATTACAACATATCTATATTTATAAGTAGTAAAATAAATATTTCCTTCTCTAGCCATGCCAGGCGCATCAGGGCTGGTTTCCCGGTATTAATGGCGTGTATATTCCCAACGTGTACGGGACGTCGGTCCGTCGCAAGATCACTCATTTCCACCAGCAGAGTTGACCGGAGCAGCGTGAAATGAGGTGTTTTGTTCAAGAACACAATTCGTCGCCCGGTCCAGGAATCGAAACTACAATCTTACGATCTTGAGTCTAACACCTTGTTTATATCTATACCGGACAAAATATAAGAGCTCACATAATGGAAATGGCGTAAACCATGAAAAGCGGATACATATATGCAATATGAAGATTGTTAAAAAAAACGATATATGACTGTTGATACTAGCAACAAAATCACACACTGCCAATAATGTTCTGAACAAAAGATACATTAACTTTAATATCAATTACTAAACTTCAACAAATAAATGTATATATAATAGGGTGGAGGTGCGTTGCTGTAAAATTAATGTTTAATAAACGTGGAAACAGTGTCATGGCCAAATCAGACTTATTAATCAGAATGTATAAAATAAGCAATTTTAATCGCTGCACATATCTTATACAGTGCGAATACATTGCAACGTGCGCAGACAAGATAAAACTCTCAGTCTAATATAGCGTATTCCAATTCTTTTTTAATTCTCACAAAGGATTGCATCACTTAAAAAACCCATTTTGGCTTTGTCTTGCTTGGGATTGGTTATGCTTAACTGTATTATCCACGATTTAAATCACTTAATGTACTTTAAATTATAAAACACGGAGTGGTATGCATTGGCAGTTTATTTGTATTGCTTGCGGATTAATACAACCACTAATTAAAAAGTTTTGTAGTGGTACATTTAACTTAATCATTGAAACGAGCTAAATATAAAATGGAGAGTGAAAGTGAATTCCAAGCATGTCTGGCGTCAATTAAAGAGATTTATATACAGCGATTTAAAACTAGCGTCAGATTTCGTACAAGTAATACACTTTTCGTTCATTTCA
The DNA here is from genome assembly GCF_046866305.1 of Octopus bimaculoides. Taxonomy (NCBI): domain Eukaryota; kingdom Metazoa; phylum Mollusca; class Cephalopoda; order Octopoda; family Octopodidae; genus Octopus; species Octopus bimaculoides. Next base: position 55,255,670 of record NC_142942.1, read on the forward strand.
TCTTCATCATTAAATAATTTGCTGCATGTTGTGGTTTAGATAATTACAGTGTTGCTCTAGTTTGGCTTAATTATTAATTCTTAATTCCTCAACTTGTGCCTTCATATCGATTATTGTATGTTAAATATTCATTGCGAATATTGTGGCGCATGCGTCCAAGATATATTTTGATACTTAAAATGTCTGATATGTATAATATGGGAAATTTCCTCCCTTCAATTAATACATGCAATGTTCTTTTGAACAAAAACTGTGCTGTATTTATCTATTTTAAACATCAGTTTGGTAAATAATAATGACATTAACGATTTACATGTTTACGTATTGCTAATTACATTTATACACCTAACATTACAGATAACACGAAGAAAATGCACTTCCAGAAATTCTCAGTTTTAAGAATCAAGATGGAATGATGACAGAGAAAACACATTTCATAATATGTCTGCCTTAATTGATAACTACAGTAAATAAATTCTATTAAATAATACGTACATACATTTATACACACACACACACACACACACACATATATATATATATATATATATATATATATATATATATATATATATATATATAGAAATAAGAGAAACTACAGGCATGGAAATGTAAAATGTCAGCTCTGTTGATGTCGAAATTTACAATGCTTTGCATTACTTAAATTATTTTAAATTTGGCGTTCATTAAAAAAAGAATCACTTCCATAATAAGTTAATAAATGATGCACTAACAAATTTGACAGACAACACTTGAAATGATTGTAATGATGTTCATATCACCTACGTTTTATTTTACATTTAAGATTCAATGCCAATTTAAAGCCATTTGAAAATAAATACTGCGAATTGATATTCAAATTAAATTTTCTAATTTACCATATGTCTCAAGCGAAAGTAAAAACTAAAGTGGCCTGCAGGAAGGACCATGTTATGGAGAGCTACGTTTTGCTAGTACAGTTTACCATTATGCCTTCATTTCTAGGCTGAAGTATTTCAATCACGCGATTATTACTCCAAACATTCCATTTGTGTTTCATATTCTATTGTGCAGTTTCTATAAATCAGCGATGTCTATTTGGAAACTCATATTCTTTCCCTTGAAGCTTTGCTTATTTTGAAAGTTGTGTTGACTGTTTTATTCACACGAGCAACATTAAGATAATAATCTATCATTTCTGTTATTGTTGGAAGCAGGTACCTGAATAATATATATCGTATATTTTATAATTTTGCGAAAGGTTATGCGCAGAAAAATACGATAAGATAACATAGTAAATGCAACTGAAAATAAGATAATTACCAACTCAGTTTCCAAGTTTTAATATTAAAGCAGTTTGCGGAGGGAAATAATAACTGACAAAAACCTAATATCCAAATAGCATTTTGTATTCAGTTCTTATGAACACACTAGATAATATAGTTTTATTTACAATATTTTTGGAATATGTCTTTAATCGATTATGTAGTGTTGATACTGTAGTTTGTTGTTTTATGTTCCTGACTCATATTTCAAATAAATATTCCTGTTTAAATGAAGGATTCCCCAGGAAAATTAATTTTAAATCTAGATAGGTTTGCGATATATGTTGATGAACGAGATTTGAAGTGTTGTCAATTAATGTAATGTTGGTATTGCTAAGGATCATAATTACCGTTTAATTTTGCAATGGATACTGTCTAAATATTCTGCAATCCGCCTCATCACACTGACAAATCAATTCAGTGTTAGAAATCAATCTCCATATTTGGAAAGCGAGACGAACAATATCAAAATCAAATTAATCTATTTATTGATTTTACGCTTATCTATGGATATTATATATTGATTATTTCACGGACCAAATAAAATTGCTCTCTCTCTTGAACATTATATTTAGCAATCGAAATTGTTTCTTCTCTTTGAAATTCTACCTTTCAGTCACATTTAATTTGGGATAATGGAGATTTCGAAAAGGTTTGAAAATGTTCATTCATTGAGGGCGAATTGAGAAAAAAAGAGCTTTTTCAATGAAATAAATCAATACTTTTGCTTTTGTCATATACGGATATAGAATGATGATTTATTTGTTAGTGTAACTTCTTCAAAAAATTACCCTGAAATTCAAACACGTTTGTTTAAAATATCGTTAAATATGACTGAGTGTCTAAATGTCATACTGACAACAGCAGCTAGCGATAAAATTTAGTAAATTTAAAAAGAGATTTAAATTAGAAATTTCAGTATAGAAATATTACAAGACATTATTTCAAAGAAATCTTAATAACGTAATTCTTTAAATGATGACTTGCAGTTGTTCAACTCTGGTCTTACTGTATTTTCTATAGATTCCATGGGAATCTTAATTCACAGTGCGTCTTATATTACATATAAATATAGAAGTGAGAGAATAAAGAATTATTGCATTTGTAATTCCTATCTATTTTTGTTAATGAGAGAATTTGTGTAGAATATTCATGGAATAAGAAGAGATATTTTAAGCGTCTCTTTCTTTCTTTCTTGCCAATAACCAAGAATATTTGGATTAAAGCGAAGAAATCGCATGATGAAATACCACCACATTTGTTGCTCCAGTTAATATTTAATTTTAACACTTTTATCGTGCCACGTATGACTCAAAATTCTCATAAATAGAATGCAAGTCCAGTTACGCTGATTAAATGGTCCAAATCTACATGCCCCATAGATTTTGGTTTTAAGAATTGCAGCTAATATTTTTGGACATTTTCGAGTTATAAGCCTTAAATAGCATTTGCGCTTCGGTGAAACACATAATCAAAAGCGTGTCGAGTGTCCAAAATACTATCTAACTACCACTGTTAATACAACTACTACAACAGACATTAAGAGTTACTACTACTACTACTACTATGTTGCTTTTTGTGTAATTGTTCTTACGACTCTCTTCTTACACGTACCACGCGAAAAATGTTACTAATGTATTTTGGTAGTGGTTGTGGGGTAATGATCTTATAATTTTGAACTCATTGTATTGTGAGAAAATAGCTGTACAGAAAACATTCTAATTTAATAAAACAATTTATTAACCAAATATAGTTGAGTTTTGTTACAATTTAGATATTGATTATTTGGAATTGTCACAATTTCTAATCTTATAATATAAAGTGTGTTGATTTTATTCATTCAAGTGTTAAGATGCTTTTACTTATTCTAATTTGTTTTATGACTTTAAGCTAGAAAAAAAGTAGAGTATCCAAAAGATTGAATTATTTGTGGTATTTCTTTACAACATTTTGATATTCAACGCATTTTGGCTTCTACAACATTTCATATACAAACATCCTAGCAAAATTACAAGTTGAGTATCTGAACCTATCAAAACGATTATAGGGTAAGGAATGGTATTTACGCATAGTGATAAGTTTGATTTCAGAGCTGGGAGGTTACAGGACGTCACCATTTAAGGTGATATACAGGCGGGCGATACTTTGGAAATGATGGGTGAAATAAAGGTAACTATGAAGCATTTTCATAATGATATTGTGTTTAAACAGAATTATCATGCCTTGTCACTGAACAATTCACAATAATGCATTCACAACTAGTTTAAAATATGAAGAAAGTTGAAACCTATTCATCAGATGTTATAACCGTCTATAAATTAAACTTCGCTAAGATCTCAGAAAGATTATATTTATATCTATACATGTATATATGTGTATATATATATATATATATATATATATATATATATATATATATATATATATATATATATATATATATATATATATATATATATATATATATTACTCTTTTACTTGTTTCAGTCATTTGACTCAGGTTATGCTGGAGCACAGCCTTTAGTCAAACAAATCGACCCCAGGACTTATTCTTTGTAAGCCTAGTACTTATTATATCGGGCTCTTTTGTCGAACCGCTAGTTTATGGAGACCTAAACACACCAGCATCGGTTGTCAGGCGATGTTGTGATGGCTAAACACAGATACACAACATATACACACGCATAAATATATACATATATATATATATACATATATACGACGGGCTTCTTTCAGTTTCCGTCTACCAAATCCACTCATAAAGTTTTGGTCGGCCCGAGGCTATAGAAGACACTTGCCTAAGGTACGATACAGTGGGAATGAACCCGGAACCATGTAGTTGGTAATCAAGCTACTTACCACAGAGCCACACACACACACACACACACACACACACACACATAAATATATATATATATGTATATGTAATTATATATGTGTGGAGGGAGCGGGGGTTCGTCCATCGCACCGTTTCGAAATGTTGTTCATTTGCGTACGTGCACTTAAGTTAGCAGTTCGGCAAAAGTGTACGATAGAATAAACGCCAGGCTTTAAAAAATACTGGAGTAGATTCATTCGACTAAGATGTCTTCAATGACTGAAGCTAGGAAATGATAAAAGATAACCTATACATGTGAACTAGACTATACTACTGGGTTTATCAATAAAATTGAACAACGAATAATGAAGTGTATCCTCTAAATACTTTAATGTTATGCTGACATATGTACAGCATTCATGGGATTCTTTATTTGGGGGTCCTCCATGCAGCATATCGTGTACGCAGAGCTATGTACACAAACATTGACACTATGATGTTATACCTACAGCATAAAACTTGAAGTTACTCCCAAAACATCCATCTACATTCAGACTCTCACTCATTTACTTATTCATGTGTTTTTGTGCGTGATTGGCGCGTTGTACATACCTAAGAATACACTTGTATTTGCACATGCGTATGTGTTACACACTCTACATATAACTTTGTGTGTATGTGGACATGAGCGTTATGATATGTAGCAAACTTCATACACACCGGAACATTAATGTATATTATTAAGAAAGTCCCTATGAAAAGTAATATAGCATATCCAGTTCTTTGTTTCATAAAATTTAATGCAAATTTGCGACTCAGTAATATCAGTGGTTGTCCTTAAGTTTAAATTTCAGTAGAAATCGTCGTTTCGCAAATATGATATGTGCATGCATAATGAGTAATATCAGGAGAGGAATTTTGAAATATCTTCTGCAACTGCGTGGGCGTGCTGGCAACAGAAAAATCGCAGAATTCAAGTTTAGGTAATATGTACTCATAGTAAGAATTAGAACTACACCCCCATATAAATACACCGAATTGTCAGTTCTGAAATCCTTTAAATTTTAAGCATATTCTGTGAATGTGGATATTGTGTTAAAAAAAAAAAGAATATTAACGACTGAAAAATAACACACCAACAATTATAATATACAAATTTTACTGAATCTGCGCAATGTAACAGCCTAATTTCCATTACATCACACACTGACATCTTAATAAAAGTGAGAGGACAGTGGATTGTAGAGATTTAGATAATGTATGCTGGGTAGAAGCAAAGTCTGCTGCAATACTTCCATTCATAAGGAGACATGATCAGTGAATATATGTGGCTAACCACCAATATAAAAACAAATCTAGCATGTTAATTTTACATATATCTACACATTCTACTTTATATCAAATGTTATCAATATAGGTACTATATATAGACAACGTACTATAAACTCAAATGAATATAAACGAAGCGATTATTTTGTGTGTTACAATAATGCGGAAGTAATTACATTATAATCACAAACTTATTAGATTCTCTGAAGAGCGGGGAGTAGAAAAACACATTTAGATGGCTGTGTAATTACGATTTATATATTTTTATAGTGGTCATATAAATAGTGTAAAAGAAAAAAAAATAGAAAGAATTCAGGAGAGATGAATGATGTGGAAGTAGAGGAACAAGATTTTAAAACAAATCGAACACTAAAGAAGAACAAAAAAATAATAATAAACAGAGACAAAATTTTTATAAAAATGTTAGAGAGCGATCAACACGACCAACAAGAAGAACTAATGCGAGAATTAAAAACATACATCAAAAAAGCTAATTCAAACTACGAGTTAAATGTACAGAAGTTGTGAAAAAAAAAAACATTAACATTCTCACTGTCTTGTTTTTCCTTGTGAAAAAATTGACATTAATTTTATGTAATCTCAGCTTTGATGTTTACTTCAATTGTTTAGTGTGTAAATTAGAATTTGATGCAGCTGCAGCACCGGCTGCTGCTACTACTGCTACTCCTATTACTGCTGCAGATATCAAGTGTAGTGCTCTTTCTGACGTTACTAAATTATGGACAATGCCTGAACAAAAATGAAAAGGGAATATAGTTTTCTTACACGCACACAGACACACATGCATATGCGCACTTTCGCACATACACACACAAGAACACTTATACACAACTATGCATTTATGTGTGAGTGTGTGTGTATTTATATATACATATATAGATACATACATGTGTATATGTATCTGCGTAGACATGAGGCAAGGTGTGCATGCGCTCGTGTCTACGTGTATATAAAACACAGCCTGCAAGAAAATATTTTTGTATTGGGAAAAGAATTAAGTTAATCTGCTTCGGGAAAGGGAATACATTATCGACACTTGGAGGGTTTAATTAGGGTTTTAAAAAATCATGCAAGTTGCCATTGCGTAAGGTCTTCTATTTCATCTTCTTTTTGAGAATTCCAAATACTTTTCGTTCAAATGCAGAATATCCTTCAAACAGCAAAAGCCTTTACATAATGATATGAATTCAGGTGTATCTAAGCTATAAAGCGTTATGCAAATTCAAATTGATTCCCTGAGGAAATGTGAATATAAAACTGCTGAAAATTCTTGCAGGTTTTCTTACCGTGCCTCTATACGCACATGGCGTTTATATTGTTGTAACTTGGCTTAAATCATTAATTCCAGAATAAGCGATATAGATTTTTAAAAATATCTATATATGTTTACACATACACACAAACATACATACATACATTACATACATACATGCATACATACATAAACACATATTATGTAGTCGTATAGTATATTCTTGATTAGTTACATAAGTGTTCAGAAAGTTGCCATTGGTACCAAACCTGCAATCGCATATGGCTGGTCGGAATCAGGTAACCTCGTTCGCAATGTCGGTAAAATGGAGTTCCTGTCTGTTCAGTGGTGTGAAAAGCCTGAAACCGGGAGAAGAGACTTACACCTTCTTGGACGTTTCCAACTGTACGAATTGTGTCAATTTGTGTAGGGTTTTTTCCCCCTTCTTTCACTAGACAATAAACAGGGAAGGCAACATGTTGAAACTGAATTATCTCTCATGAGTGCATTAGCTAATAAAGTTTTCTCCTGCACTGATTGGTGGAGAGTTTTAGCTGCAAATTGGTGAACCTTGTTGTGTTGAAATACGAAATGTTATATAAATATCTATTTCTCCTGAGTTGAATTCAATGACGATGGTCCCAGATGATACGATCAATGGAACAGATTGCTCGTGAAATAAATGTGCAAGTGGCTGACCACTCCAAAGATACGTGTACTCTTAATATAGTTCGGAGAGAGGTTCAGCGTGACACAGAGTTTGACAAGACTGGCCTTTTGAAATACAGATACTACTCATTTTTTCCAGCTGTGTGGACTGGAGCAATGTGAAATAAAGTGTCTTGCTCAAGGACACAGTGCGCCGCTGGGAATAGAACCCACGGCGTTTCGATCGCGAGCTGACCACTAAGTCACGCGCCTCCCGATTTCAAATTCTAAATGGACGCCAGAAAATACGCTGCCTAAAATTTATTGTGTTTTTCATTTCTGCTGTTTTATGTTTTGCTGACTTTAGAGACATCATGCAATTGGTCGAACAAAATCGCGTTATATTTTTGCTATGCTTGATTTCCTTGATCTCGTTGTTAACATTGACGACGGTGATGCTGGTAACATCGTCGACAATGTTGACGATGGTCGTGTTGGTAATAATGACGTTGTTGATGACGGCGATGACGACGTCGACAACGACTTTCATGTTCATGATGAACACGTCACTAATAATGATGATGATACAGTGATTTGTTTTCTGCTACAGAATTACCATCTGCTGTTTAATTATTTTAAATCCACTTACCAATCAATTAAGTTTTTTCTTAACTTCTTAAAGCTGTGATTTTATCGCTTTTTCTCATTCACTTCATGTATTTTCAATTCTCTCACTAAAACTTGCACATGTGCATACAGCTATGTTTGCCTGCTTATATATACATACATATGTGTGTATGTCTTTTTTTTTAGTTGGGGGGGGGCTGTTCGTGTACTTATTTGTTTTCTGTGCGCGAGTTATTGTATTTCTATACATGTATTTACGTATTTTATCGGATAATTCCGTTCGAATATACATTTTTTATATTTAGCTATACATTGTGTATGTCAGTGTTTGCGTATATATATTTTTTTATGTTTTCTGGAAACTTCGAGCGTTATTAAAATTACCATTGTTATTGAAGCTATGAAAGCAGAGAAGTGACAGAATCTTTAGTGCCTGACGAAAATGGCATATGGTATATCTTCCAGCACTTAAATGTATTCATTTGAATCCATTCTCTGTTCAAATGCTATCAAATCCTAATTCGTTTTCATTTTTTTCGGTCGCTGATATGGAATAAAACCTTCGTAAAAAAAAAAAAGAATTAAAAAATGTTTTTCTTTTTTCTATATCACAAATCATTGTTTTCATCACCACTGTTATCGCCACCTTTTACAAGTCACCAAAAACATTAATCACTACCTTCATTAACATATAAAACAGCCTCGATTTTTATCATCAATACAAATATTAACAACTTTACATGAAACAGCTTCATGACTATTATCACTGACGTCATTAGCGACACATAATTATCTGATGTCAATCATAATCATTATTATCCTGTTCTTCATAATAATACAAAAACGGTCGTCATCATTTTGTCACAATCGTCATCACTATTACTGTCTACGCCTTCACTATTTTCTCTACTTGAAGGTCGATGTCTTCTTTAGTGAAGTATCTTGATGTCACCTTTATTTTTATCAATATATTTTATACTTCCTGCTAATTAGTTGATTGTGACTACAATCATTTCCTACTAATTATGTTAGCTCGAATTACTTCCAAGTAGATTTCCGAGGAATTTCACAGAGACACAAGCATTGCAGCAGTGAAGAAGCCCAGACAGTTATTTCAGCTATAGTTGGTATTCGTAAGGCATAAGTTTATCGTAAATGATCTATTTTCAACAGACATAGACTAACAGTATTTCAAGGTCCATACAGAACCCACTTACTATTTACGTTCCATATGTTCGTTGTATCTATCTATCTATCTATCTATCTATCTATCTATCTATCTATCTATCTATCTATCTATCTATCTATCTATCTATCTATCTATCTATCTATCTACATATAAAAAGAAACACACACACATGTTTGATGTGTGGTTATATGATCCTCATTCATCATACGAAAAGTATTTGCTACGCATATTCATATCAAGACGTGTTTGTATTCAATCTTCTTTAGTTGAAGACTTCTTGACATTTTCCCTGCTAGTCGGTTTCCTTTCCCTTACTCTAGACGTCGATAAGCATGCGAGCTCTTGAGGATAATAGATTAAATAGTGAAAGATTGAAAAGTTATTTTCCAAAGTGGAAACAGTAGGTGTACAGATGCATAAGAATTCCATAGAAAGAGGATACAAGGAGCAGAGTTGCAGCAAAATGTATTAAGACATGGCAAACATTAAAATTCCCCACGTAAGAACAAATGTATCAGTTGGATTGAATATGAAAACATGTTACATAATTGGATAAAGTGGCGTCGCAATCTAAATTCAATCAAATGAACGACCTTTGTATGCTCTTTTTCGTACATAATCGTTAAAACTATTTAGTCCATTTGAGAAATATGCATCAAATTTTCATGTGTGACAAAATTGATGGGTAAACAAACTGTCATGTTTTAACTATTTGCTTAATATTCTCTTCTTTCACATTCAATTAATAGATAGAACTTATTTCCTGCATTTTATTTCTCCCTTAACACATGCAACGGATTTCCTTCAGATCCCAAAAGAAAGAAAATACAATGTTTTAGTCCTTACCACCAAACCAGGATCTGCTTTGATTTCTACTGTGCCCTAATAAACTTTCAGCCTAGCTTTTCAAAGTGGATTTCTGGCAAATTTGAATAATTTATTTTGCATACTGATCCAGAACAGATCAATATATTTTACAACAGATACAGTCTGAGCACATATTGCGTTTGTGCAATATTTCAAGGATTACTGCGAGCCAATAATTTAACATCATTACTAAATATCTTTTTCATAACAACCGTTAAATCGCCATAATAACCACACTATTAGATTTATTTGTGTATTGCACAGACCGGGAGCATTACACTGTTTAGAATATTAACTTCCCGACACGCATAAGATAAGACAACCTTCAAAACAATCAAAAGTGAAAACGAAACCACTAAAAAAAAAAACAACACATAACACGTCATTTAGTACAAAAATTTAAACTAAACAATAGCAAAATTTATGATACTTGTGCTCTGAACACATGAAGAATATTGCAGAATCCAATCACACGAAATTAAAGAATGTCAAAACAAGAAAAAAAAATACAGCAAGTATAGAAATAAATTATAAAGACATTAGATTGCACTTTGTGACATTTCAGAGTAAGAAAACACTTTCAAGTAAATTACAAACTCAACACTCCAAGCATTTTAGAGCAAACAAATTAATAAACTCATCAGAATAGAGGAACCATAGTTGATATTGAGGACACAATAACAGAAGTCATAGAAAATACGCAAAGAGAACACATCGTTGATGAACATATATCTGCCTACAACCTGCTTACTAAAAAAATAAGAAATTCAGAGAAAAAATGGATGAATATAACGCAGACCTGTACGCAAGCGTGCTCCTAGCAGTATATTATTCGTGTACCTTAAGTTCAGGTGCAGAGGCAATACTGAAAGAAAAGTGTTCCAATCCTAAAGGGTCACAATCATGTCAGATTCACCCCGAGTAAATCTACTTGAAAAAACAAAATGAAATTGAAAGAATTACATGCACGTACCTGGAGGAATGGAAATAGTCGGATCCAATATGAAAAAGAAGAAAAATACTAATTAACAAACAAATATACACAAATAATATAAATATACGTGAGTATAAATGAAAAACTTAAATCGTATTAGTTATAGAAGAATTTCAATAACGTCAAAACATCTTTCAGAAGTTATATTTTAAATTAGTAAAAGTATTTTACGGGAATATTAAAAGGCCGCTGGAAGGCAGGCAAAGAAATGCGAATTCAAGCACGCTAAAGGGATACGCAAACATAGAACATGATGAAAGAAAATATCAAAAAGCAAGAGGAAATGTACCAATGCAAACACGGCTCATCACAGCTGCGAAGTAACCTACCAACACATTATTATCTTTATATAAAGGGAAAGCCCTGAAAATATTCTCGTTTTCTGACTGAAGCACATTTACATGATTATGTGACGCAAGTATGTAACGAAATTGCTGGATCAAAACAGCGAAAGCTTTAATTACTGTTGGAGGCGATTTACTATTTTAGGTAAGATTACATTCTGAATCAGATTTCACATATGTGCACTCTTCTTTCATTCTTGCGGAATTGATAGAATATACTGAACTAGATAACGAATGGAGTTGTCTAAATTGAAAACAACCGGAATTCTTTTTTTTATTATTGCTTTATTATTCTTGCTATTATTGTAATGATCGTCACTACTATAGGCACAACGCCCGAAATTTTGAGGAGCAGGATTAGTAGATTACATCGTCCTCAGTTCCAATGTTCAACTGGTTCATATTTAATCTAACCGAAATGATGGAAGGCAAAGTCGTCGTCGGTGGAATTTGAAATCAAACGTGAAGACGGATGAACTTACGTTAAGCATTTTGCCCGGCGTGCTAACGATTCTTGTCTACACTAGGCACAAGGTCCGACATTTTGGGGAAGGGTACCAGTCAATTAGATCGACCCCAATACGAAAGGATATAAGGCGAAGTCAATCACCGCGGAATTTGAACGCAGAACGTTAAGACAGACGTAATACGGCTAAGCATTTCGTCCGACGTGCTAACGTTTTTTTTATTTCTTTACTGCCCACAAGAAGCCACACACAAAGAGGAGAAACAAGGACAGACAAACGGATTAAGTCGATTATATCGACCGTAATGCGTAACTGGTACTTATTTAATCGACCCCGAAAGGATGAAAGGCAAAGTCGGCCTCGGCGTAATTTGAACTCAGGTAGCGAGCTGGCAGAACAGTTAGCACGCCTACTGAAATGCCCAGCGATGCTTCGTCCGTCACTACGCTTGAGTTCCGATTCTACCTTGGACGACACTGACTTTCATCATTTCGTGGTTGATAAAATAAGTACTAATTGAGTATTGGTGTCAATGTAATCGACTTACCTACCTACCCGAAGTTACTGGCCTTGTACCAAAATTTGAAACCAATATTAATATTGTGTTGGTGCATAATTATTAAGGCTTTTTTTTTCAACAAATTTGACAAAAACAATAACATTATTTAAAAAAAAACAACTTTAAATGATGGTTTGACCGTCTGCCAAGTAAATGGGAAGTAGTAACTGAAGTAGACGGTAAATATGCTCCGGAATAAGCATTAAAATATGTTTTTGTTACATATTATTATTGTCTTTGTCGAATAAAATTTGTTGGGAAAAAGCCGCAATAGTTATACACCAACCCAATACTATCAACGTAAGGTTTGCACATATGGCTATATACTATACTAAATTCACGTGTCGTCGTTCACAGCCCGAAAATGCTGATCGTCGTGAATTCGAGTTCAATTCAATATGTTCTAATCGGGGTAATTGAGTAGAGGTGACTGACTACAGTACTTCTCTGTAAAAGCTCACAGATTTGAATGCTGTGTAAAGAATCAATAGAATTTAAAACATTATCATTGTCATACCTGATAATAAGTGGCATAAACTTTTTTTTCCATACCTTCAGAATCCTTACTTTTCACTCATTCATTAAGCATCTTAGGTTTATTGGCACTATCATTAAAATCCTTTAAACTGAATTTTCAAAATTTTCAATGAGCTATTGTTAAGTTGCAGCTGTTAAAAATATGAATGCTGCTCCGCCTCCCGGAATCTCCTTGAAATTCTTAGATACGTTAAGTGTATAAAGTAAAAAAAGAAGAAAAAAAGAAAAAAATAGCAAGAAATTGAATATTCAGAATGTTCAGGAGTTGTACACGAAAGAAATGATTTTCATTATTATTTGCTATCATATGTTCATCATCGTCATCTTCCTCCTCCTCATCCTCGCTGTCCTCTCCGACCCCATCTTTCTCGTTCTCCTCGTCATCCTCATTCTCCTCACTATCAACACAATCATCATCAACATCATCATCATCATCATCATTATCATCATCATCATCAATCAATCATTGTTATCAAGAGAAAGCAGTAGCACACTGACATTAAATAGATAATCTCGGGAATCTTATTCCACAATGTGTTATTACAACGACATTGTTCACACACTGACACAGCTCACCTCTATTTAAACTGACAGCGACCACATTGATGATTACCAAGATAATAACGTTATATTATGCACAAGATTACAATCACATTCTTGATCATTATACTTATTACTGACTCTAATTTCAGCGATAGTCTATGCTATAGAAACTACAACTCGATACGGCAAAAGAACTTTTGACAAAAAAATCATATTAATTTTTGTTTTAAGAAATTGTAGATTTAATTGGTTTTTACATAATTTATACATACAGACACATAAACATGTGTGTATATGTGTTTATATATATATATATATATATATATATATATATATATATATATATATATATATATATATATATATATATATATACATATACATACATACATACACACACACACACACACACACACACACACACACACACACCCACACCCACACACACACACATATATATATATATATATATGAGAACAAATAAATCTCTGAACGAGGTATAAACAGTGGCAGCACGACAACATGAAGTATATCTGCCACCTAAATGCGGCTAACACCTAAGGGTGAATACTACTGTAGCTTGTAGCCCCAGGAGGTCATCTCCTCCAGCTGCCTATTGACACACTTTCTGTGCCCTGTCGGTATTTGCAAAGGGATGTCATCCTCCCCATCGTCGATGTGACGTGATACGCACGGACACGGGTTTCTGAGTATTTACCCTTCGTCAGGGTACGACAATCACCGAACTTCCATGCGAAAGGCTCCCAATGCAAATACATATATCTTTTTTACACTGACGAAAATTATCTGATCTCAAAAAGGTGTAAACAAGCAATAATCCAGGACTATCTACATTAAATTTCAAGCTCAGTTTTATAGATCTCGAATATGTAGTGTCTTGAGATTGTTTACATCTTCAGAAAATAAATGTTTTCCAAGTTGCATTATATATAAACATTCTCTTATTAAGTAATGGTCCAGTTATCTTATTCCGAAATAGATATCGGAGATGTATATACAATTCTTTATGCCCGAATGCAGGATGAATGTGGGCAAATTATCCAGGTAAATTGAACAGAAGCATCTACAAAAGGCGGGTAGATCATATATTGCAAACCATTGTAATTAGGATGCATATGTTCTATTCCTCAAGGATGCACACCTCAGTATATATTTGAAGGAAAGAAGCTTCCTGGAAAGCTCTGTATAGCAACAACGTTATTGAACCTTTACATACACACATAACGAGTTGCTGGTATAAGTGTCGCTGAGAACTAAAACAAAAACACACAATCGCACACAATTCCACACCCATACATACAAGAGCTTTTGAGCACTGCTTACTTACTAAATTACTTATTAAAAGCCTCTTTCTAAGATTTTATGTAATTTGAAAACAGCAGGATATAAACGAAAAGCAGGAAGTGTTAGGAGCGATAACTGGGCTAGTTATAGAAATGAATTGGTACTCCTAATAGAATTATTTGAATAGATTCAAACATTGATGAATATGCGTGAATACAGAAAGATATCTGAATACATAAGTAATTATTAATGTACTAACTGATTTAATATAGACATTTGTACGAATTTGTGTTCAATATCATATTAATATAGACAAAACACACTTTAATATCTATCTCTTCATGTATACATAATTATGCAATGATAAGTTTTATGCGTAAGATTTGGGGAAAGGATATTAAATAGGTCATGGCTACATAATTAAGAAACTGGTGAAAGAATTTAGAAATGTATATTAAAATGCATTAATTATTAGAAATTTATAATGTAAAACATTCATAATGATAATAGCATTATTATGCTAATAGCAATGAATATAAAAATAATATATTGGCAAATGAAATAGGAGAGATTAATGTTGCTAATTTGTTATAGCAAATAATTTAGTTGATAGAATAACTTAATAGAATTATATACCGATGTCTACGAAGAAAGAGATGTCGATGATAAACCTAAGTAGAGGAGTTTATTTCAGCGAAATTAGAAACTATGAAAAGTTACCGGAAAATTAATTTGAATAGTTTCCGTATTTCACTTTATAATTTCTTAACGGGGGGAAATTTATACATACATATAAACACATGGACCGTATTTATGTTGTATATATATATTCAGATATATATATATATATATATATATATATATATATATATATATATATATATATATATATATATATATATATATATATATATATATATATATATATATATATATATATATATACACACACACAGATACACACACACACATTCACGCACACACATATAATCACACTTTTCCTTATTACAGAAGATAATCTACAACATAAATGAAAGTGCGATTATATTTTATACGTATTTGGAATCAATTGTTGATAGACTTCATGCCATTCAGAATCGGGTTACTGAACACATTATATTACATTTGACCGCAGCAAAAAAACTACCTATTCAGTACAACAAATAAAGTAATAATGTTACCTATTATGCAATCCAACCATCACCAATCTATGGCCAAGAGTTTTATAGATGGTGCAACTACTAATGTTTTCCATCGTATTCTCCGGCAATGACACATTCAACAAGATAACTGTCTCTGAGAACGATGCCAAATCGCATATTTGATTTTTAGGGATATATGTTGCCAACAAAAACACCTCTACAACAGTAGAACAAGAAAGCTGAAAGCGATTCGGATGAATCTGCAATTCAATGTGAATTTGGCTGCTGATACAGATAAGTCTTTATATTTAAGAAGACTCGATTTCCAACAGATGCAAAAACGGACGCTTATTCAAATGTCATTAAAATTACATATTCTTTTTTGTGTAACTTTGCTACATGACCTAAAATGTATACTCTTCTTGCAACCCCTGCCAAAATGTCCGCTAAATGCTAAAGTATTTCATTTCGTCAGACATAAGCAAATGTTTAAAGAGATGTTCACGCAGCTGGTTTTGATATTGCAAATAATGAAACAGGACTCCGTGCAAGCAACTTTTGATGTCCATATGATCGGCCTTTACCATCATTTAGACTGCAGGATGAAGAGACCACTAGCACCTTGTTGTTGCCTTTTGGAAAATGATATTTTGCCATTACGACACTGCACCTAAGACAAAGAGAGAAAGAAAGATAGAGAGATAGGGGGGGTAGAGAGAGTGAGAGAGACAGAGAGAGCACTCAAGAAAGACAGTGTAGTCTATGAATATGTTGGATATTACAGCTCCTGAAATTGCTACAAATATTATTGAAAACCAAAACCCATATATAATCTTTCATAGGCAAACAAAACATTTTTACGAACATCGTCTACCCAACCACTGTATAAGCCATAATGTTCACACAGAAAAATCGTTTAGATATTTGACAAAATAACAGCCACTATGCACGTCACAATACATTAAAAGCTATATTACATTCAACACAGGGTTGCAACAAGCACTCTCTCCTTAGACCTTTTTTTTGCTAATGAGAATTGTGTTAACTAGAGACTGGAAAATGATGTTTTCACTTTAACTTCGTTTCACCTTAGCTTGAAGAGCAAAAGTGGTTCGAAACGTTTCGAGTAATTTACTGATTATTAATAAATACGCGAGCGTGTACATCACTGTTTATGGCTGTGCCTTTGTATATGCACTCACACACACGCATATGTGTGTGTGCATATGTGTGTGTGCATGTGTTTATGCATGCGCATGTGTACATAAATATACATGTATATTAATTTTTATTTCGTATATATGCAATTTATAAAAGCCTATACACGACTCGTCGTGTAAAACTTCACCGTCTGGTCTCTTTCTCTATGCTATAAAATGACGATTGTGTAAAGCTGTTACATCTGTGTTAATATATGAAGGTTGTTCTATAATTTTGAATTCAGAGCACAGAATCATTGGACATGAAATAGTATAACATTCATGACTTTTCTTTACGGTCACCAGATTTTCTCTTTATATGTCAGTTAATGCTGCTACCTTGGCTTTGGGGGTTAGCTGTCAAGAATATAAGAGCTGCTGCATCATTGATAATTTACTGCTTTGCTTTGCCTCGTATTCGCAGATTAATACGCAACAGGTTTACTAGTCAGTAAGGAATATAATGCATGGAATTATTAAGTCCTCGCTAATTGTTCATGTAAAAACACAATGACTATAGGTTTTTATAGAATTTTAGCTTTATCTTTGGCACAAATGTGTAGATATTACTATTTATTGAAGTGCAAAATTGTTGCTGTGTAATATTTGATGACTACAACGAGGGTAGATTTAATATACTTCATGATAGGAATACTAAACTTGAAGATCGTGGTGATTATGAATGTGAAGATGAAATCAAAATTAATAAAGACATTAATAAAAAAAAAACAATAATCGTTTTTACTCTAAGTAGAAAAACAACAATTTAGGCAGAAGGATTTCATAGATTGCAACGTTGTCGTGTTCAAAAGCTTGATTTGTACGTTATTTTATCGACTTCGGTTGGATAAAAGGCAACGTTGATGTCGCAATAAGTAAAAACATCATAACTATTAAAAGCTAGAAATATTAACGAATGCTCCACTATACTACTAACCCACCATCCCATCAATAGCAATAATAACATTAATAATCATAATGGTGAGAAAAAATAATAATAGATGTAATAGTTATCATGATGTTTTATTACATAAATGGAAGTTTATAAAAGATTGGGAGAGGCTATAGTCCATTATTTTGACACCAGAACATAGTGAAATGATATGAAGACGGTGGCGCAATACTAACAACTATGTAATCTACTTTGTCTTTAAACATTGGCAATCGATAAAACAATTTTAAACAAGTAGTCCAGTCAATTATATAGATTATATTTGCTATACTAGATTTCTCTTAGTGTGCTTTTTTTCTTAGAAATCTTAGCGATAATAATATTATTTGTTAGAGTGTCGGGAAAAAATCTTTCCAATATTTCTTCCCGCTATTTACCTTCTGAGTTCAATCCTCTCTACACTTAAGTCAACATCTGGTGTCGAGGGTACGATCTCATCCTTTTCTTTATTCAAACTTACTGTTCTTGTGTCTAAATCAGAATTATTACAATAACTATTTAACTATTTTCATTCTGTAACTTAATGCGGAACTGTTACGTCGTGTTTCTCAGAGGTGTACAGCATTCTCTCATTTATTCCCATACAGCATTTTGAGGCGATTAGGCGAGTATACTCTCTTCAAATTCATGTGTTCCATAAGTCTTGTCTTCGTGGAGTTTAGTTTCTTGCTACTTGTTATTTTCGTCTTTATTTTTAGTTGTACTTCATATGTTATGTGGAATGTGTAATTTTATTAGGCATTAATCGTACACACGCACGCACTCACGCACGCACACGCGCGCACACACACACACACCCACCCATTATATCGGTTGTCATTTTTGTACATATAATAGTATATACATTGGGCTTGCCATGTTATATGGAATTCCTGGGGTTTATTGTTTAAGGGTATATGTTGTGTGTGGAGTCAGTTATGTTTAAGCTGTTCGAATCGAGGGAGAGTGTTTTGCGCAAAATGTGGCCTCTTCATTGCTAAAATATTTTTTTACGGATTGTGTGTAGTGTTTTCTGATATAGACCCTATTCTTCTTTGCATAGTATTTTAAAACCATACTTAATAACCCAGTTAAAAGTATCGCTGTCTACGTATAATAGATTCTGCGTTCCTTTTCCCTGCAACCTTTCTGTTCTTCGGGCAGCAAGTTCCGGTTGTCAAGGTGCTCGTAAATACTTTCGAAGAGCATTCCTCTTAACAGTTTCGAGCCTGGTGGTCTATAATTGCTATGTTCTTTCTCTATTCATCAAATCTAGTTTTACTTCTCGATTAAAGCAATCCTGAAGTTGTTCTCTCAACCTCACAAGTAAACTACTATATTTCTTTAACCAGTACTCTTGAATAAAATCTCATCCTGGCTTCTTCCAATTCGGCATTTTCTCCAACATTTTACTCATTAATGCACTGCTTTGTCTTGCTAATTCACACTAATTACTTCTTCGCTTATTTTCTTTAGATAAGCTGCATCAATTATGTTTGACTGGTCGATCCCAAATACTACTTTCTAGGTTCTCGTGCATCTTCAGTACTTTCTTTTACACTATTTGTTTGGCTATAAAATCTCCTCTCCTCTATCAGAAACAATTTCTTCTGTAGATACTCATCTATTCCTCTTTGATATCTGGAAAGCTTTCCTGTTTTTGCTATGTTATGATGTTTC